>NW_027422401.1:0-108040 GCF_037893015.1 Macrotis lagotis
ATGCACGGAAGGCAAGCAAAGAGTAACGGAAACGCAAGGAAGGCAAGGGAAAGCAAGGCAAGGCAAGGGTAACGGAAGGAACGGCACGGCAAGGGGAAACAAGGCTAAGGCACGACAACGCACGGCTAGGCAATGCACGGCAAGGCAAGGAAAGGGTAATGCCAGGCAAGGCACGGTCAGGCAAGGCAAGGCTAATGCACGACAAGGCAAGGCTACGCAGTGCACGGCAAGGCAAGGAAAGGGTTACGCAAGGCAAGGCACTGTCAGGCGAGGCAAGGCTAAGGCACGACAACGCAAGGCTAGGCAATGCACGGCTAGGCAAGCAAAGAGTAACGGAAGGCAAGGAAAGGCAAGGGAAAGCAAGGGAAGGCAAGGGTAACGGAAGGAACGGCACGGCAAGGGGACACAAGGCTAAGGCACGAGAACACAGGGCTAGGCAATGCAGGGTAAGGCAAGGAAAGGGTAACGCAAGGCAAGGCACGGTTTGGGGAGGCAAGTCTAATGCACGACAACGCAAGGCTAGGCAATGCACGGAAGGCAAGCAAAGAGTAACGGAAGGCAAGGAATGCAAGGCAAAGCAAGGCAACGCAAGCAAGGCTATGGCAAGGTGAAAAAAGGCTAAGGCACGACCACGCAAGGCTAGGCAATGCACGGAAGGGAAGCAAAGAGTAACGGAAGGCAAGGAAGGCAAGGCAAAGCAAGGCAACGCAAGCAAGGCTATGGCAAGGTGAAAAAAGGCTAAGACACGACAACGCAAGGCTAGGCAATGCACGGAAGGTAAGCAAAGAGTAACGGAAGGCAAGGAAGGCAAGGGAAAGCAAGGCAAGGGTAACGGAAGGAACGGCACGGCAAGGGCAAACAAGGCTAAGGCACGACAACGCACGGCTAGGCAATGCACGGCAAGGCAAGGAAAGGGTAACGCAAGGCAAGGCACGGTCAGGCGAGGCAAGGCTAAGGCACGACAACGCAAGGCTAGGCAATGCACGGAAGGCAAGCAAAGAGTAACGGAACGCAAGGAAGGCAAGGGAAAGCAAGGCAAGGCAAGGGTAACGGAAGGAACGGCACGGCAAGGGGAAACAAGGCTAAGGCACCACAATTCACGGCTAGGCAAGGCACGGCCAAGCAAGGAAAGGGTAACGCAAGGCAAGGCACGGTGAGGCAAAGCAAGGCTAATGCACGACAATGCACGTCTAGGCAAGGCACGGCAAGGCAAGGAAAGGGTAACGCAAGGCAAGGCATGGTCAGGAGAGGCAAGGCTAAGGCACGACAACGCAAGGCTAGGTAATGCACGGAAGGCAAGCAAAGAGTAACGGAAGGCAAGGAAGGCAAGGGAAAGCAAGGGAAGGCAAGGGTAACGGAAGGAACGGCACGGCAAGGGGAAACAAGGCTAAGGCACGACAACGCAGGGCTAGGCAATGCACGGCAAGGCAAGGAAAGGGTAACGCAAGGCAAGGCACGGTCAGGCGAGGCAAGGGTAATGCACGACAACGCAAGGCTACGCAGTGCACGGCTAGGCAAGGAAAGAGCGGAAGGAAAGGAAGGCAAGGCAAAGCAAGGCAAGGCAAGGGTAACAAAAGTTACGGCACGGCAAGGGGAAACAAGGCTAAGGTACGGCAACGCAAGGCTAAGCAATGCACGGCCAGGCAAGGAAAGGGTAACGCAAGGCAAGGCACGGTAAGGCAAGGCGAGGCTAATGCACGACAACGCACGGCTTGGCAATGCACGGCAAGGCAAGGAAAGAGTAACGCAAGGCAAGGCACGGTTAGGCGAGGCAAGGCTAAGGCACGACAACGCTAGGCTAGGCAATGCACGGAAGGCAAGAAAAGAGTAACGGAAGGCAAGGAAGGCAAGGCAAAGCAAGCAAGGCTATGGCAAGGTGAAACAAGGCTAAGGCACCACAACGCACGGCTAGGCAATGCACGGCCAGCCAAGGAAAAGGTAAGGCAAGGTAAGGCACTGTGAGGCAAGGCAAGGCTAATGCACGACAGCGCAAGGCTAGGCAATGTACGGAAGGCAAGCAAAGAGTAACGGAAACCAAGGAAGGCAAGGGAAAGCAAGGCAAGGCAAGGGTAACAGAAGTAACGGCACGGCAAGAGGAAAGAAGGCTTAGGCACGACAACACAGGGCTAGGCAATGCAGGGCAATGCAAGGAAAGGGTAACGCAAGGCAAGGCACGGTCTGGGGAGGCAAGGCTAATGCACGACAACGCAAGGCTAGGCAATGCACGGAAGGCAAGCAAAGAGTAACGGAAGGCAAGGAATGCAAAGGAAAGCAGTGGAAGGCAAGGGTAACGAAAGGAACGGCACGGTAAGGGGAAACAAGGCTAAGGCACGACAACACAGTTCTAGGCAATGCAGGGCAAGGCAAGGAAAGGGTAACGCAAGGCAAGGCACGGTCTGGGGAGGCAAGGCTAATGCACGACAACGCAAGGCTAGGCAATGCACGGAAGACAAGCAAAGAGTAACGGAAGGCAAGGAAGGCAAGGGAAAGCAAGGCAAGGCAAGGGTAACGGAAGGAACGGCACGGCAAGGGGAAACAAGGCTAAGGCACGGCAACGCAGGGCTAGGCAATGCACGGCAATGCAAGGAAAGGGTAACGCAAGGCAAGGCACGGTGAGGCAAGGCAAGGCTGATGCACGACAACGCACGGCTAGGCAATGCACGGCAAGGCAAGGAAAGGGTAACGCAAGGCAAGGCACGGTCAGGCGAGGCAAGTCTAAGGCACGACAACGCAAGGCTAGGCAATGCACGGAAGGCAAGCAAAGAGTAACGGAAGGCCAGGAAGGCAAGGGAAAGCAGGGGAAGGCAAGGGTAACGGAAGGAACGGCAGGGTAAGGGGAAACAAGGCTAAGGCACGACAACGCAGGGCTAGGCAATGCACGGCAAGGCAAGGAAAGGGTAACGCAAGGCAAGGCACGGTCAGGCGAGGCAAGGGTAATGCACGACAACGCAAGGCTACGCAGTGCACGGCTAGGCAAGGAAAGAGTAACGGAAGGAAATAAAGGCAAGGCAAACAAGGCAAGGCAAGGGTAACAAAAGGCACGGCACGGCAAGGGGAAACAAGGCTAAGGCCCGCAACGCAAGGCTAAGCAATGAACGGCCAGGCAAGGGAAGGGTAACGCAAGGCAAGGCACGGTAAGGCAAGGCGAGGCTAATGCACGACAACGCACGGCTAGGCAATTCACGGCAAGGCAAGGAAAGGGTAACGCAAGGCAAGGCACGGTCAGGCGAGGCAAGGCTAAGGCACGACTACGCAAGGCTACGCAATGCACGGAAGGCAAGCAAAGCGTAACGGAAGGCAAGGAAGGCAAGGGAAAGCAGGGGAAGGCAAGGGTAACGAAAGGAACGGCACGGCAAGGGGAAACAAGGCTAAGGCACGACAACGCAGGGCTAGGCAATGCACGGCAAGGCAAGGAAAGGGTAACGCAAGGCAAGGCACGGTCAGGCGAGGCAAGGCTAATGCACGACAACGCAAGGCTAGGCAATGCACGGAAGGCAAGCAAAGAGTAACGGAAGGAAAGGAATGCAAGGCAAAGCAACGCAACGCAAGCAAGGCTATGGCAAGGTGAAAAAAGGCTAAGGCACGACAACGCAAGGCTAGGCAATGCACGGAAGGCAAGCAAAGAGTAACGGAAGGCAAGGAATGCAATGCAAAGCAAGGCAACGCAAGCAAGGCTATGGCAAGGTGAAACAAGGCTAAGGCACGACAACGCACGGCTAGGCAATGCACGGCAAGGGAAGCAAAGAGTAACGGAAGGCAAGTAAGGCAAGGCAAGGCAAGGCAACGCAAGTCAAGGCGATGGCAAGGCTGAAAAAAGGCTAAGACACGACAACGCAAGGCTAGGCAATGCACGGAAGGCAAGCAAAGAGTAACGGAAGGCAAGGAAGGCAAGGGAAAGCAAGGCAAGGGTAACGGAAGGAACGGCACGGCAAGGGCAAACAAGGCTAAGGCACGACAACGAACGGCTAGGCAATGCAGGGCAAGGCAAGGAAAGGGTAACGCAAGGCAAGGCACGGTCAGGCGAGGCAAGGCTAAGGCACGACAAGGCAAGGCTAGGCCATGCACGGAAGACAAGCAAAGAGTAACGGAAGGCAAGGAAGGCAAGGGAAAGCAAGGCAAGGCAAGGGTAACGGAAGGAACGGCACGGCAAGGGGAAACAAGGCTAAGGCACGGCAACGCAGGGCTAGGCAATGCACGGCAATGCAAGGAAAGGGTAACGGAAGGCAAGGCACGGTGAGGCAAGGCAAGGCTAATGCACGACAACGCACGGCTAGGCAATGCACGGCAAGGCAAGGAAAGGGTAACGCAAGGCAAGGCACGGTCAGGCGAGGCAAGGCTAAGGCACGACAACGCAAGGCTAGGCAATGCACGGAAGGCAAGCAAAGAGTAACGGAAGGCAAGGAAGGCAAGGGAAAGCAGGGGAAGGCAAGGGTAACGGAAGGAACGGCAGGGTAAGGGGAAACAAGGCTAAGGCACGACAACGCAGGGCTAGGCAATGCACGGCAAGGCAAGGAAAGGGTAACGCAAGGCAAGGCACGGTCAGGCAAGGCAAGGCTAATGCACGACAACGCAAGGCTACGCAGTGCACGGCTAGGCAAGGAAAGAGTAACGGAAGGAAAGGAAGGCAAGGCAAAGCAAGGCAAGGCAAGTGTAACAAAAGGCACGGCACGGCAAGGGGAAACAAGGCTAAGGCACGACAACACAGGGCTAGGCAATGCAGGGCAAGGCAAGGAAAGGGTAACGCAAGGCAAGGCACGGTTTGGGGAGGCAAGGCTAATGCACGACAACGCAAGGCTAGGCAATGCACGGAAGGCAAGCAAAGAGTAACGGAAGGCAAGGAATGCAAGGCAAAGCAAGGCAACGCAAGCAAGGCTATGGCAAGGTGAAAAAAGGCTAAGGCACGACCACGCAAGGCTAGGCAATGCACGGAAGGCAAGCAAAGAGTAACGGAAGGCAAGGAATGCAAGGCAAAGCAAGGCAACGCAAGCAAGGCTATGGCAAGGTGAAAAAAGGCTAAGGCACGACCACGCAAGGCTAGGCAATGCACGGAAGGGAAGCAAAGAGTAACGCAAGGAAGGCAAGGAAGGCAAGGCAAATGGCAAGGCAAGGCTAAGGCAAGCAAGGCTATGGCAAGGTGTAAAAAAGGCTGAGGCAAGGCAACTAACGACAACGCAAGGCTAGGCAATGCACGGAAGGTAAGCAAAGAGTAACGGAAGGCAAGGAAGGCAAGGGAAAGCAAGGCAAGGGTAACGGAAGGAACGGCACGGCAAGGCAAACAAGGCTAAGGCACGACAACGAACGGCTAGGCAATGCAGGGCAAGGCAAGGTAAGGATAACGCAAGGCAAGGCACGGTCAGGCGAGGCAAGGCTAAGGCACGACAACGCAAGGCTAGGCAATGCACGGAAGGCAAGCAAAGAGTAACGGAAGGCAAGGAAGGCAAGGGAAAGCAAGGGAAGGCAAGGGTAACGGAAGGAACGGCACGGCAAGGGGAAACAAGGCTAAGGCACGGCAACACAGGGCTAGGCAATGCAGGGCAAGGCAAGGAAAGGGTAACGCAAGGCAAGGCACGGTGAATGCAAGGCAAGGCTGAAAAAAGGATGCACGACAACGCAAGGCTAGGCAATGCACGGAAGGCAAGCAAAGAGTAACGGAAGGCAAGGAAGGCAAGGCAAAGCAAGGCAACGCAAGCAAGGCTATGGCAAGGTGAAAAAAGGCTAAGACACGACAACGCAAGGCTAGGCAATGCACGGAAGGCAAGCAAAGAGTAACGGAAGGCAAGGAAGGCAAGGGAAAGCAAGGCAAGGCAAGGGTAACGAAAGGAACGGCACGGTAAGGGGAAACAAGGCTAAGGCACGACAACGCATGGCTAGGCAATGCACGGCAAGGCAAGGTAAGTGTAACGCAAGGCAAGGCACGGTCAGGCGAGGTAAGGCTAAGGCACGACAACGCAAGGCTAGGCAATGCACGGAAGGCAAGCAAAGAGTAACGGAAGGCAAGGAAGGCAAGGGAAAGCAAGGCAAGGCAAGGTAACGGAAGGAACGGCACGGCAAGGGGAAACAAGGCTAAGGCACGGCAACGCACGGCTAGGCAATGCAGGGCAAGGCAAGGAAAGGGTAACGCAAGGCAAGGCACGGTAGGGGAGGCAAGGCTAATGCACGACAACGCAAGGCTAGGCAATGCACGGCAAGGCAAGGAAAGAGTAACGGAAGGCAAGGAAGGCAAGGCAAAGCAAGGCAAGGCAATGTAACGACAAGGCAAGGCACGGCAAGGGGAAACAAGGCTAAGGTAACGGCAACGCACGGCTAGGCAATGCACGGCAAGGCAAGGAAAGGGTAACGCAAGGAACGGCACGGTAAGGCTAGACAAGGCTAATGCACGACAACGCACGGCTAGGCAATGCACGGCAAGGCAAGGAAAGGGTAACGCAAGGCAAGGCACTGTCAGGCGAGGCAAAGCTAATGCACGACATCGCAAGGCTAGTCAGTGCACGGCTACGCAAGGAAAGAGTAACGGAAGGAAAGGAAGGCAAGGCAAAGCACGGCAAGGCAAGTGTAACAACAGGCACGGCACGGCAAGGGGAAACAAGGCTAAGGCACCACAACGCAAGGCTAGGCAATGCACGGAAGGCAAGCAAAGAGTAACGGAAGGCAAGGAATGCAAAGGAAAGCAGGGGAAGGCAAGGGTAACGAAAGGAACGGCACGGTAAGGGGAAACAAGGCTAAGGCACGACAACACAGTTCTAGGCAATGCAGGGCAAGGCAAGGAAAGGGTAACGCAAGGCAAGGCACGGTCTGGGGAGGCAAGGCTAATGCACGACAACGCAAGGCTAGGCAATGCACGGAAGACAAGCAAAGAGTAACGGAAGGCAAGGAAGGCAAGGGAAAGCAAGGCAAGGCAAGGGTAACGGAAGGAACGGCACGGCAAGGGGAAACAAGGCTAAGGCACGGCAACGCAGGGCTAGGCAATGCACGGCAATGCAAGGAAAGGGTAACGCAAGGCAAGGCACGGTGAGGCAAGGCAAGGCTGATGCACGACAACGCACGGCTAGGCAATGCACGGCAAGGCAAGGAAAGGGTAACGCAAGGCAAGGCACGGTCAGGCGAGGCAAGTCTAAGGCACGACAACGCAAGGCTAGGCAATGCACGGAAGGCAAGCAAAGAGTAACGGAAGGCCAGGAAGGCAAGGGAAAGCAGGGGAAGGCAAGGGTAACGGAAGGAACGGCAGGGTAAGGGGAAACAAGGCTAAGGCACGACAACGCAGGGCTAGGCAATGCACGGCAAGGCAAGGAAAGGGTAACGCAAGGCAAGGCACGGTCAGGCGAGGCAAGGGTAATGCACGACAACGCAAGGCTACGCAGTGCACGGCTAGGCAAGGAAAGAGTAACGGAAGGAAATAAAGGCAAGGCAAACAAGAGAAGGCAAGTGTAACAAAAGGCACGGCACGGCAAGGGGAAACAAGGCTAAGGCCCGGCAACGCAAGGCTAAGCAATGAACGGCCAGGCAAGGAAAGGGTAACGCAAGTCAAGGCACGGTAAGGCAAGGCGAGGCTAATGCACGACAACGCACGGCTACGCAATTCACGGCAAGGCAAGGAAAGGGTAACGCAAGGCAAGGCACGGTCAGGCGAGGCAAGGCTAAGACACGACAACGCAAGGCTAGGCAATGCACGGAAGGCAAGCAAAGAGTAACGGAAGGCAAGGAAGGCAAGGGAGGGTAACGCAAGGCAAGGCACGGTCAGGCGAGGCAAGGCTAAGGCACGACAACGCAAGGCTAGGCATGCACGGAAGACAAGCAAAGAGTAACGGAAGGCAAGGAAGGCAAGGGAAAGCAAGGCAAGGCAAGGGTAACGGAAGGAACGGCACGGCAAGGGGAAACAAGGCTAAGGCACGGCAACGCAGGGCTAGGCAATGCACGGCAATGCAAGGAAAGGGTAACGCAAGGCAAGGCACGGTGAGGCAAGGCAAGGCTGATGCACGACAACGCACGGCTAGGCAATGCACGGCAAGGCAAGGAAAGGGTAACGCAAGGCAAGGCACGGTCAGGCGAGGCAAGTCTAAGGCACGACAACGCAAGGCTAGGCAATGCACGGAAGGCAAGCAAAGAGTAACGGAAGTCAAGGAAGGCAAGGGAATGCAGGGGAAGGCAAGGGTAACGGAAGGAACGGCAGGGTAAGGGGAAACAAGGCTAAGGCACGACAACGCAGGGCTAGGCAATGCACGGCAAGGCAAGGAAAGGGTAACGCAAGGCAAGGCACGGTCAGGCGAGGCAAGGGTAATGCACGACAACGCAAGGCTACGCAGTGCACGGCTAGGCAAGGAAAGAGTAACGGAAGGAAATAAAGGCAAGGCAAACAAGGCAAGGCAAGTGTAACAAAAGGCACGGCACGGCAAGGGGAAACAAGGCTAAGGCACGACAACACAGGGCTAGGCAATGCAGGGCAAGGCAAGGAAAGGGTAACGCAAGGCAAGGCACGGTTTGGGGAGGCAAGGCTAATGCACGACAACGCAAGGCTAGGCAATGCACGGAAGGCAAGCAAAGAGTAACGGAAGGCAAGGAATGCAAGGCAAAGCAAGGCAACGCAAGCAAGGCTATGGCAAGGTGAAAAAAGGCTAAGGCACGACCACGCAAGGCTAGGCAATGCACGGAAGGCAAGCAAAGAGTAACGGAAGGCAAGGAATGCAATTCAAAGCAAGGCAACGCAAGCAAGGCTATGGCAAGGTGAAAAAATGCTAAGGCACGACCACGCAAGGCTAGGCAATGCACGGAAGGGAAGCAAAGAGTAACGGAAGGCAAGGAAGGCAAGGCAAAGCAAGGCAACGCAAGCAAGGCTATGGCAAGGTGAAAAAAGGCTAAGACACGACAAGGCAAGGCTAGGCAATGCCAAAGAGTAACGGAAGGCAAGGAAGGCAAGGGAAAGCAAGGCAAGGGTAACGGAAGGAACGGCACGGCAAGGGCAAACAAGGCTAAGGCACGACAACGAACGGCTAGGCAATGCAGGGCAAGGCAAGGTAAGGGTAACGCAAGGCAAGGCACGGTCAGGCGAGGCAAGGCTAAGGCACGACAACGCAAGGCTAGGCAATGCACGGAAGGCAAGCAAAGAATAACGCAACGCAAGGAAGGCAAGGGAAAGCAAGGCAAGGCAAGGGTAACGGAAGGAACGGCACGGCAAGGGGAAACAAGGCTAAGGCACGGCAACGCACGGCTAGGCAATGCACGGCAAGGCAAGGAAAGGGTAACGCAAGGCAAGGCACGGTGAGGCAAGGCAAGGCTGATGCACGACAATGCACGGCTAGGCAATGCACGGCAAGGCAAGGAAAGGGTAACGCAAGGCAAGGCACGGTCAGGCGACGCAAGGCTAAGGCACGACTACGCAAGGCTAGGCAATGCACGAAAGGCAAGCAAAGAGTAACGGAAGGCAAGGAAGGCAAGGGAAAGCAGGGGAAGGCAAGGGTAACGGAAGGAACGGCACGGTAAGGGGAAACAAGGCTAAGGCACGACAACGCAGGGCGAGGCAATGCACGGCAAGGCAAGGAAAGGGTAACGCAAGGCAAGGCACGGTCAGGCGAGGCAAGGGTAATGCACGACAACGCAAGGCTACGCAGTGCACGGCTAGGCAAGGAAAGAGTAACGGAAGGAAAGGAAGACAAGGCAAGGCAAGGCAAGGCAAGCAAGGCTATGGCAAGGTGAAAAAAGGCTAAGACACGACAACGCAAGGCTAGGCAATGCACGGAAGGCAAGCAAAGAGTAACGGAAGGCAAGGAAGGCAAGGGAAAGCAAGGCAAGGGTAACGGAAGGAACGGCACGGCAAGGGCAAACAAGGCTAAGGCGCGACAACGAACGGCTAGGCAATGCACTGCAAGGCAAGGAAAGGGTAACGCAAGGCACGGCACGGTCAGGCGAGGCAAGGCTAAGGCACGACTACGCAAGGCTAGGCAGTGCACGGAAGGCAAGCAAAGAGTAACGGAAGGCAAGGAATGCAAGGGAAAGCAGGGGAAGGCAAGGGTAACGAAAGGAACGGCACGGTAAGGGGAAACAAGGCTAAGGCACGACAACACATGGCTAGGCAATGCAGGGCAAGGCAAGGTAAGGGTAACGCAAGGCAAGGCACGGTCAGGCGAGGTAAGGCTAAGGCACGACAACGCAAGGCTAGGCAATGCACGGAAGGCAAGCAAAGAGTAACGGAACGCAAGGAAGGCAAGGGAATGCAAGGCAAGGCAAGGTTAACGGAAGGAACGGCACGGCAAGGGGAAACAAGGCTAAGGCACGGTAACGCACGGCTAGGCAATGCAGGGCAAGGCAAGGAAATGGTAACGCAAGGCAAGGCACGGTTTGGGGAGGCAAGGCTAATGCACGACAACGCAAGGCTAGGCATTGCACGGCTAGGCAAGGAAAGAGTAACGGAAGGAAAGGAAGGCAAGGCAAAGCAAGGCAAGGCAAGTGTAACAAAAGGCAAGGCACGGCAAGGGGAAACAAGGCTAAGGAACGGCAACGCAGGGCTAGGCAATGAACGGCCAGGCAAGGAAAGGGTAACGCAAGGCGAGGCACGGTAAGGCTAGACAAGGCTAATGCACGACAACGCACGGCTAGGCAATGCTCGGCAAGGCAAGGAAAGGGTAACGCAAGGCAAGGCACTGTCAGGCGAGGCAAAGCTAATGCACGACATCGCAAGGCTAGTCAGTGCACGGCTACGCAAGGAAAGAGTAACGGAAGGAAAGGAAGGCAAGGCAAAGCACGGCAAGGCAAGTGTAACAACAGGCACGGCACGGCAAGGGGAAACAAGGCTAAGGCACGACAAAGCAAGGCTAGGCAATGCACGGAAGGCAAGCAAAGAGTAACGGAAGGCAAGGAATGCAAAGGAAAGCAGGGGAAGGCAAGGGTAACGAAAGGAACGGCACGGTAAGGGGAAACAAGGCTAAGGCACGACAACACAGTTCTAGGCAATGCAGGGCAAGGCAAGGAAAGGGTAACGCAAGGCAAGGCACGGTCTGGGGAGGCAAGGCTAATGCACGACAATGCAAGGCTAGGCAATGCACGGAAGACAAGCAAAGAGTAACGGAAGGCAAGGAAGGCAAGGGAAAGCAAGGCAAGGCAAGGGTAACGGAAGGAACGGCACGGCAAGGGGAAACAAGGCTAAGGCACGGCAACGCAGGGCTAGGCAATGCACGGCAATGCAAGGAAAGGGTAACGCAAGGCAAGGCACGGTGAGGCAAGGCAAGGCTGATGCACGACAACGCACGGCTAGGCAATGCACGGCAAGGCAAGGAAAGGGTAACGCAAGGCAAGGCACGGTCAGGCGAGGCAAGGGTAATGCACGACAACGCAAGGCTACGCAGTGCACGGCTAGGCAAGGAAAGAGTAACGGAAGGAAATAAAGGCAAGGCAAACAAGGCAAGGCAAGTGTAACAAAAGGCACGGCACGGCAAGGGGAAACAAGGCTAAGGCCCGGCAACGCAAGGCTAAGCAATGAACGGCCAGGCAAGGAAAGGGTAACGCAAGGGAAGGCACGGTAAGGCAAGGCGAGGCTAATGCACGACAACGCACGGCTAGGCAATTCACGGCAAGGCAAGGAAAGGGTAACGCAAGGCAAGGCACGGTCAGGCGAGGCAAGGCTAAGGCACGACTACGCAAGGCTACGCAATGCACGGAAGGCAAGCAAAGAGTAACGGAAGGCAAGGAATGCAAGGGAAAGCAGGGGAAGGCAAGGGTAACGAAAGGAACGGCACGGCAAGGGGAAACAAGGCTAAGGCACGACAACACAGGGCTAGGCAATGCAGGGCAAGGCAAGGAAAGGGTAACGCAAGGCAAGGCACGGTTTGGGGAGGCAAGGCTAATGCACGACAACGCAAGGCTAGGCAATGCACGGAAGGCAAGCAAAGAGTAACGGTAGGCAAGGAATGCAAGGCAACGCTACGCAACGCAAGCAAGTCTATGGCAAGGTGAAAAAAGGCTAAGGCACGACCACGGACGGCTAGGCAATGCACGGAAGGCAAGCAAAGAGTAACGGAAGGCAAGGAATGCAATTCAAAGCAAGGCAACGCAAGCAAGGCTATGGAAGGTGAAAAAAGGCTAAGGCACGACCACGCAAGGCTAGGCAATGCACGGAAGGGAAGCAAAGATTAACGGAAGGCAAGGAAGGCAAGGCAAAGCAAGGCAACGCAAGCAAGGCTATGGCAAGGTGAAAAAAGGCTAAGACACGACAACGCAAGGCTAGGCAATGCACGGAAGGTAAGCAAAGAGTAACGGAAGGCAAGGAAGGCAAGGGAAAGCAAGGCAAGGGTAACGGAAGGAACGGCACGGCAAGGGCAAACAAGGCTAAGGCACGACAACGAACGGCTAGGCAATGCAGGGCAAGGCAAGGTAAGGGTAACGCAAGGCAAGGCACGGTCAGGCGAGGCAAGGCTAAGGCACGACAACGCAAGGCTAGACAATGCACGGAAGGCAAGCAAAGAATAACGGAACGCAAGGAAGGCAAGGGAAAGCAAGGCAAGGCAAGGGTAACGTAAGGAACGGCACGGCAAGGGGAAACAAGGCTAAGGCACGGCAACGCACGGCTAGGCAATGCACGGCAAGGCAAGGAAAGGGTAACGCAAGGCAAGGCACGGTGAGGCAAGGCAAGGCTGATGCACGACAACGCACGGCTAGGCAATGCACGGCAAGGCAAGGAAAGGGTAACGCAAGGCAAGGCACGGTCAGGCGACGCAAGGCTAAGGCACGACAAAGCAAGGCTAGGCAATGCACGAAAGGCAAGCAAAGAGTAACGGAAGGCAAGGAAGGCAAGGGAAAGCAGGGGAAGGCAAGGGTAACGGAAGGAACGGCACGGTAAGGGGAAACAAGGCTAAGGCACGACAACGCAGGGCGAGGCAATGCACGGCAAGGCAAGGAAAGGGTAACGCAAGGCAAGGCACGGTCAGGCGAGGCAAGGGTAATGCACGACAACGCAAGGCTACGCAGTGCACGGCTAGGCAAGGAAAGAGTAACGGAAGGAAAGGAAGGCAAGGCAAGGCAAGGCAAGGCAAGTGTAACAAAAGTCACGGCACGGCAAGGGGAAACAAGGCTAAGGTACGGCAACGCAAGGCTAAGCAATGCACGGCCAGGCAAGGAAAGGGTAACGCAAGGCAAGGCACGGTAAGGCAAGGCGAGGCTAATGCACGACAACGCACGGCTTGGCAATGCACGGCAAGGCAAGGAAAGGGTAACGCAAGGCAAGGCACGGTTAGGCGAGGCAAGGCTAAGGCACGACAACGCTAGGCTAGGCAATGCAGGGAAGGCAAGCAAAGAGTAACGGAAGGCAAGGAAGGCAAGCTAAAGCAAGCAAGGCTATGGCAAGGTGAAACAAGGCTAAGGCACCACAACGCACGGCTAGGCAATGCACGGCCAGCCAAGGAAAAGGTAACGCAAGGCAATGCACTGTGAGGCAAGGCAAGGCTAATGCACGACAGCGCAAGGCTAGGCAATGCACGGAAGGCAAGCAAAGAGTAACGGAAGGCATGGAAGGCAAGGGAAAGCAAGGCAAGGGTAACGGAAGGAACGGCACGGCAAGGGCAAACAAGGCTAAGGCACGACAATGACCGGCTAGGCAATGCACTGCAAGGCAAGGAAAGGGTAACGCAAGGCAAGGCAAGGTCAGGCGAGGCAAGGCTAAGGCACGACTACGCAAGGCTAGGCAATGCACGGAAGGCAAGCAAAGAGTAACGGAAGGCAAGGAATGCAAGGGAAAGCAGGGGAAGGCAAGGGTAACGAAAGGAACGGCACGGTAAGGGGAAACAAGGCTAAGGCACGACAACACAGGGCTAGGCAATGCAGGGCAAGGCAAGGTAAGGGTAACGCAAGGCAAGGCACGGTCAGGCGAGGCAAGGCTAAGGCACGACAACGCAAGCCTAGGCAATGCACGGAAGGCAAGCAAAGAATAACGGAATGCAAGGAAGGCAAGGGAAAGCAGGGGAAGGGAAGGGTAACGGAAGGAACGGCTCGGCAAGGGGAAACAAGGCTCAGGCACGGTAACGAAGGGCTAGGCAATGCACGGCAAGGCAAGGAAAGGGTAACGCAAGGCAAGGCACGCTCAGGGGAGGCAAGGGTAATGCACGAAAACGCAAGGCTACGCAGTGCACGGCTAGGCAAGGAAAGAGTAACGGAAAGAAAGGAAGGCAAGGCAAAGCAAGGCAAGGCAAGTGTAAGAAAAGGTACGGCACGGCAAGGGGAAACAAAGCTAAGGCAAGGCAACGCAAGACTAAGCAATGCACGGCCAGGCAAGGAAAGGGTAACGCAAGGCAAGGCACTGTCAGGCGAGGGAAGGCTAAGGCACGACAACGCAAGGCTAGGCAATGCACGGAAGGCAAGCAAAGAGTAACGGAAGGCAAGGAAGGCAAAGGAAAGAAAGGCAAGGGTAACGGAAGGAACGGCACGGCAAGGGCAAACAAGGCTAAGGCACGACAACGAACGGCTAGGCAATGCAGGGCAAGGAAAGGTAAGGGTAACGCAAGGCAAGGCACGGTCAGGCGAGGCAAGGCTAAGGCACGACAACGCAAGGCTAGGCCATGCACGGAAGACAAGCAAAGAGTAACGGAAGGCAAGAAAGGCAAGGGAAAGCAAGGCAAGGCAAGGGTAACGGAAGGAACGGCACGGCAAGGGGAAACAAGGCTAAGGCACGGCAAAGCAGGGCTAGGCAATGCACGGCAATGCAAGGAAAGGGTAACGCAAGGCAAGGCACGGTGAGGCAAGGCAAGGCTGATGCACGACAACGCACGGCTAGGCAATGCACGGCAAGGCAAGGAAAGGGTAACGCAAGGCAAGGCACGGTCAGGCGAGGCAAGTCTAAGGCACGACAACGCAAGGCTAGGCAATGCACGGAAGGCAAGCAAAGAGTAACGGAAGGCAAGGAAGGCAAGGGAAAGCAGGGGAAGGCAAGGGTAACGGAAGGAACGGCAGGGTAAGGGGAAACAAGGCTAAGGCACGACAACGCAGGGCTAGGCAATGCACGGCAAGGCAAGGAAAGGGTAACGCAAGGCAAGGCACGGTCAGGCGAGGCAAGGGTAATGCACGACAACGCAAGGCTACGCAGTGCACGGCTAGGCAAGGAAAGAGTAACGGAAGGAAATAAAGGCAAGGCAAACAAGGCAAGGCAAGTGTAACAAAAGGCACGGCACGGCAAGGGGAAACAAGGCTAAGGCACGACAACACAGGGCTAGGCAATGCAGGGCAAGGCAAGGAAAGGGTAACGCAAGGCAAGGCACGGTTTGGGGAGGCAAGGCTAATGCACGACCACGCAAGGCTAGGCAATGCACGGAAGGCAAGCAAAGAGTAACGGAAGGCAAGGAATGCAATTCAAAGCAAGGCAACGCAAGCAAGGCTATGGCAAGGTGAAAAAAGGCTAAGGCACGACCACGCAAGGCTAGGCAATGCACGGAAGGGAAGCAAAGAGTAACGGAAGGCAAGGAAGGCAAGGGAAAGCAAGGCAACGCAAGCAAGGCTATGGCAAGGTGAAAAAAGGCTAAGACACGACAACGCAAGGCTAGGCAATGCACGGAAGGTAAGCAAAGAGTAACGGAAGGCAAGGAAGGCAAGGGAAAGCAAGGCAAGGGTAACGGAAGGAACGGCACGGCAAGGGCAAACAAGGCTAAGGCACGACAACGAACGGCTAGGCAATGCAGGGCAAGGCAAGGTAAGGGTAACGCAAGGCAAGGCACGGTCAGGCGAGGCAAGGCTAAGGCACGACAACGCAAGGCTAGGCAATGCACGGAAGGCAAGCAAAGAATAACGGAACGCAAGGAAGGCAAGGGAAAGCAAGGCAAGGCAAGGGTAACGGAAGGAACGGCACGGCAAGGGGAAACAAGGCTAAAGCACGGCAACGCACGGCTAGGCAATGCACGGCAAGGCAAGGAAAGGGTAACGCAAGGCAAGGCACGGTCAGGCGAGGCAAGGGTAATGCACGACAACGCAAGGCTACGCAGTGCACGGCTAGGCAAGGAAAGAGTAACGGAAGGAAATAAAGGCAAGGCAAACAAGGCAAGGCAAGTGTAACAAAAGGCACGGCACGGCAAGGGGAAACAAGGCTAAGGCACGACAACACAGGGCTAGGCAATGCAGGGCAAGGCAAGGAAAGGGTAACGCAAGGCAAGGCACGGTTTGGGGAGGCAAGGCTAATGCACGACCACGCAAGGCTAGGCAATGCACGGAAGGCAAGCAAAGAGTAACGGAAGGCAAGGAATGCAATTCAAAGCAAGGCAACGCAAGCAAGGCTATGGCAAGGTGAAAAAAGGCTAAGGCACGACCACGCAAGGCTAGGCAATGCACGGAAGGGAAGCAAAGAGTAACGGAAGGCAAGGAAGGCAAGGGAAAGCAAGGCAACGCAAGCAAGGCTATGGCAAGGTGAAAAAAGGCTAAGACACGACAACGCAAGGCTAGGCAATGCACGGAAGGTAAGCAAAGAGTAACGGAAGGCAAGGAAGGCAAGGGAAAGCAAGGCAAGGGTAACGGAAGGAACGGCACGGCAAGGGCAAACAAGGCTAAGGCACGACAACGAACGGCTAGGCAATGCAGGGCAAGGCAAGGTAAGGGTAACGCAAGGCAAGGCACGGTCAGGCGAGGCAAGGCTAAGGCACGACAACGCAAGGCTAGGCAATGCACGGAAGGCAAGCAAAGAATAACGGAACGCAAGGAAGGCAAGGGAAAGCAAGGCAAGGCAAGGGTAACGGAAGGAACGGCACGGCAAGGGGAAACAAGGCTAAGGCACGGCAACGCACGGCTAGGCAATGCACGGCAAGGCAAGGAAAGGGTAACGCAAGGCAAGGCACGGTGAGGCAAAGCAAGGCTGATGCACGACAATGCACGGCTAGGCAATGCACGGCAAGGCAAGGAAAGGGTAACGCAAGGCAAGGCACGGTCAGGCGACGCAAGGCTAAGGCACGACAAAGCAAGGCTAGACAATGCACGAAAGGCAAGCAAAGAGTAACGGAAGGCAAGGAAGGCAAGGGAAAGCAGGGGAAGGCAAGGGTAACGGAAGGAACGGCACGGTAAGGGGAAACAAGGCTAAGGCACGACAACGCAGGGCGAGGCAATGCACGGCAAGGCAAGGAAAGGGTAACGCAAGGCAAGGCACGGTCAGGCGAGGCAAGGGTAATGCACGACAACGCAAGGCTACGCAGTGCACGGCTAGGCAAGGAAAGAGTAACGGAAGGAAAGGAAGGCAAGGCAAGGCAAGGCAAGGCAAGGCAAGTGTAACAAAAGTTACGGCACGGTAAGGGGAAACAAGGCTAAGGTACGGCAACGCAAGGCTAAGCAATGCACGGCCAGGCAAGGAAAGGGTAACGCAAGGCAAGGCACGGTAACGCAAGGCGAGGCTAATGCACGACAACGCACGGCTTGGCAATGCACGGCAAGGCAAGGAAAGGGTAACGCAAGGCAAGGCACGGTTAGGCGAGGCAAGGCTAAGGCACGACAACGCTAGGCTAGGCAATGCACGGAAGGCAAGAAAAGAGTAACGGAAGGCAAGGAAGGCAAGGCAAAGCAAGCAAGGCTATGGCAAGGTGAAACAAGGCTAAGGCACCACAACGCACGGCTAGGCAATGCACGGCCAGCCAAGGAAAAGGTAAGGCAAGGTAAGGCACTGTGAGGCAAGGCAAGGCTAATGCAAGACAGCGCAAGGCTAGGCAATGCACGGAAGGCAAGCAAAGAGTAACGGAAACCAAGGAAGGCAAGGGAAAGCAAGGCAAGGCAAGGGTAACAGAAGTAACGGCACGGCAAGAGGAAAGAAGGCTTAGGCACGACAACACAGGGCTAGGCAATGCAGGGCAATGCAAGGAAAGGGTAACGCAAGGCAAGGCACGGTCTGGGGAGGCAAGGCTAATGCACGACAACGCAAGGCTAGGCAATGCACGGAAGGCAAGCAAAGAGTAACGGAAGGCAAGGAATGCAAAGGAAAGCAGTGGAAGGCAAGGGTAACGAAAGGAACGGCACGGTAAGGGGAAACAAGGCTAAGGCACGACAACACAGTTCTAGGCAATGCAGGGCAAGGCAAGGAAAGGGTAACGCAAGGCAAGGCACGGTCTGGGGAGGCAAGGCTAATGCACGACAACGCAAGGCTAGGCAATGCACGGAAGACAAGCAAAGAGTAACGGAAGGCAAGGAAGGCAAGGGAAAGCAAGGCAAGGCAAGGGTAACGGAAGGAACGGCACGGCAAGGGGAAACAAGGCTAAGGCACGGCAACGCAGGGCTAGGCAATGCACGGCAATGCAAGGAAAGGGTAACGCAAGGCAAGGCACGGTGAGGCAAGGCAAGGCTGATGCACGACAACGCACGGCTAGGCAATGCACGGCAAGGCAAGGAAAGGGTAACGCAAGGCAAGGCACGGTCAGGCGAGGCAAGTCTAAGGCACGACAACGCAAGGCTAGGCAATGCACGGAAGGCAAGCAAAGAGTAACGGAAGGCCAGGAAGGCAAGGGAAAGCAGGGGAAGGCAAGGGTAACGGAAGGAAGGGCAGGGTAAGGGGAAACAAGACTAAGGCACGACAACGCAGGGCTAGGCAATGCACGGCAAGGCAAGGAAAGGGTAACGCAAGGCAAGGCACGGTCAGGCGAGGCAAGGGTAATGCACGACAACGCAAGGCTACGCAGTGCACGGCTAGGCAAGGAAAGAGTAACGGAAGGAAATAAAGGCAAGGCAAACAAGGCAAGGCAAGGGTAACAAAAGGCACGGCACGGCAAGGGGAAACAAGGCTAAGGCCCGGCAACGCAAGGCTAAGCAATGAACGGCCAGGCAAGGGAAGGGTAACGCAAGGCAAGGCACGGTAAGGCAAGGCGAGGCTAATGCACGACAACGCACGGCTAGGCAATTCACGGCAAGGCAAGGAAAGGGTAACGCAAGGCAAGGCACGGTCAGGCGAGGCAAGGCTAAGGCACGACTACGCAAGGCTACGCAATGCACGGAAGGCAAGCAAAGCGTAACGGAAGGCAAGGAATACAAGGGAAAGCAGGGGAAGGCAAGGGTAACGAAAGGAACGGCACGGCAAGGGGAAACAAGGCTAAGGCACGACAACACAGGGCTAGGCAATGCAGGGCAAGGCAAGGAAAGGGTAACGCAAGGCAGGGCACGGTTTGGGGAGGCAAGGCTAATGCACGACAACGCAAGGCTAGGCAATGCACGGAAGGCAAGCAAAGAGTAACGGAAGGCAAGGAATGCAAGGCAAAGCAACGCAACGCAAGCAAGGCTATGGCAAGGTGAAAAAAGGCTAAGGCACGACCACGCAAGGCTAGGCAATGCACGGAAGGCAAGCAAAGAGTAACGGAAGGCAAGGAATGCAATGCAAAGCAAGGCAACGCAAGCAAGGCTATGGCAAGGTGAAAAAAGGCTAAGGCACGACCACGCAAGGCTAGGCAATGCACGGAAGGGAAGCAAAGAGTAACGGAAGGCAAGGAAGGCAAGGCAAAGCAAGGCAACGCAAGCAAGGCTATGGCAAGGTGAAAAAAGGCTAAGACACGACAACGCAAGGCTAGGCAATGCACGGAAGGCAAGCAAAGAGTAACGGAAGGCAAGGAAGGCAAGGGAAAGCAAGGCAAGGGTAACGGAAGGAACGGCACGGCAAGGGCAAACAAGGCTAAGGCACGACAACGAACGGCTAGGCAATGCAGGGCAAGGCAAGGTAAGGGTAACGCAAGGCAAGGCACGGTCAGGCGAGGCAAGGCTAAGGCACGACAAGGCAAGGCTAGGCCATGCACGGAAGACAAGCAAAGAGTAACGGAAGGCAAGGAAGGCAAGGGAAAGCAAGGCAAGGCAAGGGTAACGGAAGGAACGGCACGGCAAGGGGAAACAAGGCTAAGGCACGGCAACGCAGGGCTAGGCAATGCACGGCAATGCAAGGAAAGGGTAACGCAAGGCAAGGCACGGTGAGGCAAGGCAAGGCTGATGCACGACAACGCACGGCTAGGCAATGCACGGCAAGGCAAGGAAAGGGTAACGCAAGGCAAGGCACGGTCAGGCGAGGCAAGTCTAAGGCACGACAACGCAAGGCTAGGCAATGCACGGAAGGCAAGCAAAGAGTAACGGAAGTCAAGGAAGGCAAGGGAAAGCAGGGGAAGGCAAGGGTAACGGAAGGAACGGCAGGGTAAGGGGAAACAAGGCTAAGGCACGACAACGCAGGGCTAGGCAATGCACGGCAAGGCAAGGAAAGGGTAACGCAAGGCAAGGCACGGTCAGGCGAGGCAAGGGTAATGCACGACAACGCAAGGCTACGCAGTGCACGGCTAGGCAAGGAAAGAGTAACGGAAGGAAATAAAGGCAAGGCAAACAAGGCAAGGCAAGTGTAACAAAAGGCACGGCACGGCAAGGGGAAACAAGGCTAAGGCACGACAACACAGGGCTAGGCAATGCAGGGCAAGGCAAGGAAAGGGTAACGCAAGGCAAGGCACGGTTTGGGGAGGCAAGGCTAATGCACGACAACGCAAGGCTAGGCAATGCACGGAAGGCAAGCAAAGAGTAACGGAAGGCAAGGAATGCAAGGCAAAGCAAGGCAACGCAAGCAAGGCTATGGCAAGGTGAAAAAAGGCTAAGGCACGACCACGCAAGGCTAGGCAATGCACGGAAGGCAAGCAAAGAGTAACGGAAGGCAAGGAATGCAATTCAAAGCAAGGCAACGCAAGCAAGGCTATGGCAAGGTGAAAAAAGGCTAAGGCACGACCACGCAAGGCTAGGCAATGCACGGAAGGGAAGCAAAGAGTAACGGAAGGCAAGGAAGGCAAGGCAAAGCAAGGCAACGCAAGCAAGGCTATGGCAAGGTGAAAAAAGGCTAAGACACGACAACGCAAGGCTAGGCAATGCACGGAAGGTAAGCAAAGAGTAACGGAAGGCAAGGAAGGCAAGGGAAAGCAAGGCAAGGGTAACGGAAGGAACGGCACGGCAAGGCAAACAAGGCTAAGGCACGACAACGAACGGCTAGGCAATGCAGGGCAAGGCAAGGTAAGGATAACGCAAGGCAAGGCACGGTCAGGCGAGGCAAGGCTAAGGCACGACAACGCAAGGCTAGACAATGCACGGAAGGCAAGCAAAGAATAACGGAACGCAAGGAAGGCAAGGGAAAGCAAGGCAAGGCAAGGGTAACGGAAGGAACGGCACGGCAAGGGGAAACAAGGCTAAGGCACGGCAACGCACGGCTAGGCAATGCACGGCAAGGCAAGGAAAGGGTAACGCAAGGCAAGGCACGGTGATGCAAGGCAAGGCAAGGCTGATGCACGACAATGCACGGCTAGGAAATGCACGGCAAGGCAAGGAAAGGGTAACGCAAGGCAAGGAAGGCAAGGCAAGGCAAGGCAAGGCAAGCAAGGATATGGCAAGGTGAAAAAAGGCTAAGACACGACAACGCAAGGCTAGGCAATGCACGGAAGGCAAGCAAAGAGTAACGGAAGGCAAGGAAGGCAAGGGAAAGCAGGGGAAGGCAAGGGTAACGAAAGGAACGGCACGGTAAGGGGAAACAAGGCTAAGGCACGACAACACATGGCTAGGCAATGCAGGGCAAGGCAAGGTAAGTGTAACGCAAGGCAAGGCACGGTCAGGCGAGGTAAGGCTAAGGCACGACAACGCAAGGCTAGGCAATGCACGGAAGGCAAGCAAAGAGTAACGGAACGCAAGGAAGGCAAGGGAATGCAAGGCAAGGCAAGGTTAACGGAAGGAACGGCACGGCAAGGGGAAACAAGGCTAAGGCACGGTAACGCACGGCTAGGCAATGCAGGGCAAGGCAAGGAAATGGTAACGCAAGGCAAGGCACGGTTTGGGGAGGCAAGGCTAATGCACGACAACGCAAGGCTAGGCATTGCACGGCTAGGCAAGGAAAGAGTAACGGAAGGAAAGGAAGGCAAGGCAAAGCAAGGAAAGGCAACTGTAACAAAAGGCAAGGCACGGCAAGGGGAAACAAGGCTAAGGAACGGCAACGCACGGCTAGGCAATGCACGGCCAGGCAAGGAAAGGGTAACGCAAGGCGTGGCACGGTAAGGCTAGACAAGGCTAATGCACGACAACGCACGGCTAGGCAATGCTCGGCAAGGCAAGGAAAGGGTAACGCAAGGCAAGGCACTGTCAGGCGAGGCAAAGCTAATGCACGACATCGCAAGGCTAGTCAGTGCACGGCTACGCAAGGAAAGAGTAACGGAAGGAAAGGAAGGCAAGGCAAAGCACGGCAAGGCAAGTGTAACAACAGGCACGGCACGGCAAGGGGAAACAAGGCTAAGGCACGACAACGCAAGGCTAGGCAATGCACGGAAGGCAAGCAAAGAGTAACGGAAGGCAAGGAATGCAAAGGAAAGCAGGGGAAGGCAAGGGTAACGAAAGGAACGGCACGGTAAGGGGAAACAAGGCTAAGGCACGACAACACAGTTCTAGGCAATGCAGGGCAAGGCAAGGAAAGGGTAACGCAAGGCAAGGCACGGTCTGGGGAGGCAAGGCTAATGCACGACAACGCAAGGCTAGGCAATGCACGGAAGACAAGCAAAGAGTAACGGAAGGCAAGGAAGGCAAGGGAAAGCAAGGCAAGGCAAGGGTAACGGAAGGAACGGCACGGCAAGGGGAAACAAGGCTAAGGCACGGCAACGCAGGGCTAGGCAATGCACGGCAATGCAAGGAAAGGGTAACGCAAGGCAAGGCACGGTGAGGCAAGGCAAGGCTGATGCACGACAACGCACGGCTAGGCAATGCACGGCAAGGCAAGGAAAGGGTAACGCAAGGCAAGGCACGGTCAGGCGAGGCAAGTCTAAGGCACGACAACGCAAGGCTAGGCAATGCACGGAAGGCAAGCAAAGAGTAACGGAAGGCCAGGAAGGCAAGGGAAAGCAGGGGAAGGCAAGGGTAACGGAAGGAACGGCAGGGTAAGGGGAAACAAGGCTAAGGCACGACAACGCAGGGCTAGGCAATGCACGGCAAGGCAAGGAAAGGGTAACGCAAGGCAAGGCACGGTCAGGCGAGGCAAGGGTAATGCACGACAACGCAAGGCTACGCAGTGCACGGCTAGGCAAGGAAAGAGTAACGGAAGGAAATAAAGGCAAGGCAAACAAGGCAAGGCAAGTATAACAAAAGGCACGGCACGGCAAGGGGAAACAAGGCTAAGGCCCGGCAACGCAAGGCTAAGCAATGAACGGCCAGGCAAGGAAAGGGTAACGCAAGGCAAGGCACGGTAAGGCAAGGCGAGGCTAATGCACGACAACGCACGGCTAGGCAATTCACGGCAAGGCAAGGAAAGGGTAACGCAAGGCAAGGCACGGTCAGGCGAGGCAAGGCTAAGGCACGACTACGCAAGGCTACGCAATGCACGGAAGGCAAGCAAAGAGTAACGGAAGGCAAGGAATGCAAGGGAAAGCAGGGGAAGGCAAGGGTAACGAAAGGAACGGCACGGCAAGGGGAAACAAGGCTAAGGCACGACAACACAGGGCTAGGCAATGCAGGGCAAGGCAAGGAAAGGGTAACGCAAGGCAAGGCACGGTTTGGGGAGGCAAGGCTAATGCACGACAACGCAAGGCTAGGCAATGCACGGAAGGCAAGCAAAGAGTAACGGAAGGCAAGGAATGCAAGGCAAAGCAACGCAACGCAAGCAAGGCTATGGCAAGGTGAAAAAAGGCTAAGGCACGACCACGCAAGGCTAGGCAATGCACGGAAGGCAAGCAAAGAGTAACGGAAGGCAAGGAATGCAATTCAAAGCAAGGCAACGCAAGCAAGGCTATGGCAAGGTGAAAAAAGGCTAAGGCACGACCACGCAAGGCTAGGCAATGCACGGAAGGGAAGCAAAGAGTAACGGAAGGCAAGGAAGGCAAGGCAAAGCAAGGCAACGCAAGCAAGGCTATGGCAAGGTGAAAAAAGGCTAAGACACGACAACGCAAGGCTAGGCAATGCACGGAAGGTAAGCAAAGAGTAACGGAAGGCAAGGAAGGCAAGGGAAAGCAAGGCAAGGGTAACGGAAGGAACGGCACGGCAAGGGCAAACAAGGCTAAGGCACGACAACGAACGGCTAGGCAATGCAGGGCAAGGCAAGGTAAGGGTAACGCAAGGCAAGGCACGGTCAGGCGAGGCAAGGCTAAGGCACGACAACGCAAGGCTAGGCAATGCACGGAAGGCAAGCAAAGAATAACGGAACGCAAGGAAGGCAAGGGAAAGCAAGGCAAGGCAAGGGTAACGGAAGGAACGGCACGGCAAGGGGAAACAAGGCTAAGGCACGGCAACGCACGGCTAGGCAATGCACGGCAAGGCAAGGAAAGGGTAACGCAAGGCAAGGCACGGTGAGGCAAGGCAAGGCTGATGCACGACAATGCACGGCTAGGCAATGCACGGCAAGGCAAGGAAAGGGTAACGCAAGGCAAGGCACGGTCAGGCGACGCAAGGCTAAGGCACGAAAACGCAAGGCTAGGCAATGCACGAAAGGCAAGCAAAGAGTAACGGAAGGCAAGGAAGGCAAGGGAAAGCAGGGGAAAGCAAGGGTAACGGAAGGAACGGCACGGTAAGGGGAAACAAGGGTAAGGCACGACAACGCAGGGCTAGGCAATGCACGGCAAAGCAAGGAAAGGGTAACGCAAGGCAAGGCACGGTCAGGCGAGGCAAGGGTAATGCACGACAACGCAAGGCTACGCAGTGCACGGCTAGGCAAGGAAAGAGTAACGGAAGGAAAGGAAGGCAAGGCAAGGCAAGTGTAACAAAAGTCACGGCACGGCAAGGGGAAACAAGGCTAAGGTACGGCAACGCAAGGCTAAGCAATGCACGGCCAGGCAAGGAAAGGGTAACGCAAGGCAAGGCACGGTAAGGCAAGGCGAGGCTAATGCACGACAACGCACGGCTTGGCAATGCACGGCAAGGCAAGGAAAGGGTAACGCAAGGCAAGGCACGGTTAGGCGAGGTAAGGCTAAGGCACGACAACGCTAGGCTAGGCAATGCACGGAAGGCAAGCAAAGAGTAACGGAAGGCAAGGAAGGCAAGGCAAAGCAAGCAAGGCTATGGCAAGGTGAAACAAGGCTAAGGCACCACAACGCACGGCTAGGCAATGCACGGCCAGCCAAGGAAAAGGTAAGGCAAGGTAAGGCTCTGTGAGGCAAGGCAAGGCTAATGCACGACAGCGCAAGGCTAGGCAATGCACGGAAGGCAAGCAAAGAGTAACGGAAACCAAGGAAGGCAAGGGAAAGCAAGGCAAGGCAAGGGTAACGGAAGTAACGGCACGGCAAGAGGAAACAAGGCTTAGGCACGACAACACAGGGCTAGGCAATGCAGGGCAAGGCAAGCAAAGAGTAACGGAAGGCATGGAAGGCAAGGCAAAGCAAGGCAACGCAAGCAAGGCTATGGCAAGGTGAAAAAAGGCTAAGGCACGACCACGCAAGGCTAGGCAATGCACGGAAGGGAAGCAAAGAGTAACGGAAGGCAAGGAAGGCAAGGCAAAGCAAGGCAACGCAAGCAAGGCTATGGCAAGGTGAAAAAAGGCTAAGACACGACAACGCAAGGCTAGGCAATGCACGGAAGGCAAGCAAAGAGTAACGGAAGGCAAGGAAGGCAAGGGAAAGCAGGGGAAGGCAAGGGTAACGGAAGGAACGGCAGGGTAAGGGGAAACAAGGCTAAGGCACGACAACGCAGAGCTAGGCAATGCACGGCAAGGCAAGGAAAGGGTAACGCAAGGCAAGGCACGGTCAGGCGAGGCAAGGGTAATGCACGACAACGCAAGGCTACGCAGTGCACGGCTAGGCAAGGAAAGAGTAACGGAAGGAAATAAAGGCAAGGCAAACAAGGCAAGGCAAGTGTAACAAAAGGCACGGCACGGCAAGGGGAAACAAGGCTAAGGCACGACAACACAGGGCTAGGCAATGCAGGGCAAGGCAATGAAAGGGTAACGCAAGGCAATGCACGGTGAGGCAAGGCAAGGCTGATGCACGACAATGCACGGCTAGGCAATGCACGGCAAGGCAAGGAAAGGGTAACGCAAGGCAAGGCACGGTCAGGCGACGCAAGGCTAAGGCACGACAAAGCAAGGCTAGGCAATGCACGAAAGGCAAGCAAAGAGTAACGGAAGGCAAGGAAGGCAAGGGAAAGCAGGGGAAGGCAAGGGTAACGGAAGGAACGGCACGGTAAGGGGAAACAAGGCTAAGGCACGACAACGCAGGGCGAGGCAATGCACGGCAAGGCAAGGAAAGGGTAACGCAAGGCAAGGCACGGTCAGGCGAGGCAAGGGTAATGCACGACAACGCAAGGCTACGCAGTGCACGGCTAGGCAAGGAAAGAGTAACGTAAGGAAAGGAAGGCAAGGCAAGGCAAGGCAAGGCAAGTGTAACAAAAGTCACGGCACGGCAAGGGGAAACAAGGCTAAGGTACGGCAACGCAAGGCTAAGCAATGCACGGCCAGGCAAGGAAAGGGTAACGCAAGGCAAGGCACGGTAAGGCAAGGCGAGGCTAATGCACGACAACGCACGGCTTGGCAATGCACGGCAAGGCAAGCAAAGGGTAACGCAAGGCAAGGCACGGTTAGGCGAGGCAAGGCTAAGGCACGACAACGCTAGGCTAGGCAATGCACGGAAGGCAAGCAAAGAGTAACGGAAGGCAAGGAAGGCAAGGCAAAGCAAGCAAGGCTATGGCAAGGTGAAACAAGGCTAAGGCACCACAACGCACGGCTAGGCAATGCACGGCCAGCCAAGGAAAAGGTAACGCAAGGCAAGGCACTGTGAGGCAAGGCAAGGCTAATGCACGACAGCGCAAGGCTAGGCAATGCACGGAAGGCAAGCAAAGAGTAACGGAAGGCATGGAAGGCAAGGGAAAGCAAGGCAAGGGTAACGGAAGGAACGGCACGGCAAGGGCAAACAAGGCTAAGGCACGACAATGACCGGCTAGGCAATGCACTGCAAGGCAAGGAAAGGGTAACGCAAGGCAAGGCACGGTCAGGCGAGGCAAGGCTAAGGCACGACAACGCAAGGCTAGGCAATGCACGGAAGGCAAGCAAAGAGTAACGGAAGGCAAGGAAGGCAAGGGAAAGCAGGGGAAGGGAAGGGTAACGGAAGGAACGGCTCGGCAATGGGAAACAAGGCTCAGGCACGGTAACGAAGGGCTAGGCAATGCACGGCAAGGTAAGGAAAGGGTAACGCAAGGCAAGGCATGGTCAGGCGAGGCAAGGGTAATGCACGAAAACGCAAGGCTACGCAGTGCACGGCTAGGCAAGGAAAGAGTAACGGAAGGAAAGGAAGGCAAGGCAAAGCAAGGCAAGGCAAGTGTAAGAAAAGGTACGGCACGGCAAGGGGAAACAAGGCTAAGGCACGGCAACGCAAGACTAAGCAATGCACGGCCAGGCAAGGAAAGGGTAACGCAAGGCAAGGCACTGTCAGGCGAGGGAAGGCTAAGGCCCGACAACGCAAGGCTAGGCAATGCACGGAAGGCAAGCAAAGAGTAACGGAAGGCAAGGAATGCAAGGCAAAGCAAGGCAAAGCAAGCAAGGCTATGGCAAGGTGAAACAAGGCTAAAGCACCACAACGCACGGCTAGGCAATGCACGGCCAGCCAAGGAAAAGGTAACGCAAGGCAAGGCACTCTGAGGCAAGGCAAGGCTAATGCACGACAGCGCAAGGCTAGGCAATGCACGGAAGGCAAGCAAAGAGTAACGGAAACCAAGGAAGGCAAGGGAAAGCAAGGCAAGGGAAGGGTAACGGAAGGAACGGCACGGCAAGGGGAAACAAGGCTAAGGCACGGCAACGCACGGCTAGGCAATGCACGGCAAGGCAAGGAAAGGGTAACGCAAGGCAAGGCACGGTCAGGCGAGGCAAGGGTAATGCACGACAACGCAAGGCTACGCAGTGCACGGCTAGGCAAGGAAAGAGTAACGCAAGGAAAGGAAGGCAAGGCAAAGCAAGGCAAGTCAAGTGTAACAAAAGGCACGGCACGGCAAGGGGAAACAAGGCTAAGGCACGGCAACGCAAGGCTAAGCAATGCACGGCCAGGCAAGGAAAGGGTAACGCAAGGCAAGGCACGGTAAGGCAAGGCGAGGCTAATGCACGACAACGCACCGCTAGGCAATGCACGGCAAGGCAAGGAAAGGGTAACGGAAGGCATGGCACGGTTTGGGGAGGCAAGGCTAATGCAGGACAACGGAAGGCTAGGCAATGCACGGAAGGCAAGTAAAGAGTAACGGAAGGCAAGGAATGCAAGGCAAAGCAAGGCAACGCAAGCAAGGCTATGGCAAGGTGAAACAAGGCTAAGGCACCACAACGCACGACTAGGCAATGCACGGCCAGCCAAGGAAAAGGTAACGCAAGGCAAGGCACGGTGAGGCAAGACAAGGCAAATGCACGACAACGCACGGCAGGCAATGCACGGCAAGGCAAGGAAAGGGTACCGCAAGGCAAGGCACGGTCAGGCGAGGCAAGGCTAAGGAACGACAACGCAAGGCTAGGCAATGCACGGAAGGCAAGCAAAGCGTAACGGAAGGCAAGGAAGGCAAGGGAAAGCAAGGCAAGGCAAAGGTAACGGAAGGAACGGCACGGCAAAGGGAAACAAGGCTATGGCACGACAACGCACGGCTAGGCAATGCACTGCAAGGCAAGGAAAGGGTAACGCAAGGCAAGGCACGTTGAGGCAAGGCAAGGCTGATGCACGACAACGCACGGCTAGGCAATTCACGGCAAGGCAAGGAAAGGGTAACGCAAGGCAAGGCACAGTCAGGCGAGGCAAGGCTAAGGCACGACAACGCAAGGCTAGGCAATGCACGGAAGGCAAGCAAAGAGTAACGGAAGGAAAGGAATGTAAGGGAAAGCAGGGGAAGGCAAGGGTAACGAAAGGAACCGCACGGTAAGGGGAAACAAGGCTATGGCACGACAACACAGGGCTAGGCAATGCAGGGCAAGGGAAGGTAAGGGTAACGCAAGGCAAGGCACGGTCAGGCGAGGCAAGGCTAAGGCACGACACCGCAAGGCTAGGCAATGCACGGCAAGGCAAGGAAAGGGTAACGCAAGGCAAGGCACGGTCAGGCGAGGCAAGGCTAAGGCACGACAACGCAAGGCTAGGCAATGCACGGAAGGCAAGCAAAGAGTAACGGAAGGCAAGGAATGCAAGGCAAAGCAAGGCAAAGCAAGCAAGGCTATGGCAAGGTGAAACAAGGCTAAGGCACCACAACGCACGGCTAGGCAATGCACGGTCAGCCAAGGAAAAGGTAACGCAAGGCAAGGCACTGTGAGGCAAGGCAAGGCTAATGCACGACAAGAGAAGGCTAGGCAGTGCACGGAAAGGCAAGGAAAGGGTAACGCAAGGCAAGGCACTGTCAGGCGAGGCAAGGCTAAGGCACGACAACGCAAGGCTTGGCAATGCACAGAAGGAAAGCAAAGAGTAACGGAAGGCAAGGAAAGCAAGGGAAAGCAAGGCCAGGCAAGGGTAACGGAAGGAACGGCACGGCAAGGGGAAACAAGGCTAAGGCACGACAACACAGGGCTAGGCAATGCAGGGCAAGGCAAGGAAAGGGTAACGCAAGGCAAGGCACGGTTTGGGGAGGCAAGGCTAATGCACGACAACGCAAGGCTAGGCAATGCACGGAAGGGAAGCAAAGAGTAACGGAAGGCAAGGAATGCAAGGCAAAGCAAGGCAACGCAAGCAAGGCTATGGCAAGGTGAAAAAAGGCTAAGGCACGACCACGCAAGGCTAGGCAATGCACGGAAGGCAAGCATAGAGTAACGGAAGGCAAGGAAGGCAAGGCAAAGCAAGGCAACGCAAGCAAGGCTATGGCAAGGTGAAAAAAGGCTAAGACACGACAGCGCAAGGCTAGTCAATGCACGGAAGGCAAGCAAAGAGTAACGGAATGCAAGGAAGGCAAGGGAAAGCAAGGCAAGGCAAGGGTAACTGAAGGAACGGCACGTTAAGGGGAAACAAAGGTAAGGCACGACAATGCAGGGCTAGGCAATGCACGGCAAGGCAAGGAAAGGGTAACGTAAGGCAAGGCACGGTGAGGCAAGACAAGGCAAATGCACGACAACGCACGGCTAGGCAATGCACGGCAAGGCAAGGAAAGGGTACCGCAAGGCAAGGCACGGTCAGGCGAGGCAAGGCTAAGGAACGACAACGCAAGGTTAGGCAATGCACGGAAGGCAAGCAAAGAGTAACGGAAGGCAAGGAAGGCAAGGGAAAGCAAGGCAAGGCAATGGTAACGGAAGGAACGGCACGGCAAGGGGAAACAAGGCTAAGGCCGGACAACGCACGGCTAGGCAATGCACTGCAAGGCAAGGAAAGGGTAACGCAAGGCAAGGCACGGTGAGGCAAGGCAAGGCTGATGCACGACAACGCACGGCTAGGCAATGCACGGAAGGCAAGCAAAGAGTAACGGAAGGCAAGGAATGCAAAGGAAAGCAGGGGAAGGCAAGGGTAACGAAAGGAACGGCAGGGTAAGGGGAAACAAGGCTAAGGCACGACAACACAGGGCTAGGCAATGCACGGAAGGCAAGCAAAGAGTAACGGAAGGAAAGGAAGGCAAGGGAAAGCAACGCAAGGCAAGGGTAACGGAAGGAACGGCACAGCAAGGGGAAACAAGGCTAAGGCACGGCAACGCACGGCTAGGCAATGCACGGCAAGGCAAGGAAAGGGTAACGCAAGGCAAGGCACGGTGAGGCAAGGCAAGGCTGATGCACGACAACGCACGGCTAGGCAATGCACGGCAAGGCAAGGAAAGGGTAACCCAAGGCACGGCACTGTCAGGCGAGGCAAGGCTAAGGCACGACAACGCAAGGCTAGGCAATGCACGGAAGGCAAGCAAAGAGTAACGGAAGGCAAGGAAGGCAAGGGAAAGCAGGGGAAGGCAAGGGTAACGGAAGGAACGGCACGGTAAGGGGAAACAAGGCTAAGGCACGACAACGCAGGGCTAGGCAATGCACGGCAAGGCAAGGAAAGGGTAACGCAAGGCAAGGCACGGTCAGGCGAGGCAAGGGTAATGCACGACAACGCAAGGCTACGCAGTGCACGGCTAGGCAAGGAAAGAGTAACGGAAGGAAAGGAAGGCAAGGGAAAGCAAGGCAAGGCAAGTGTAACAAAAGGCACGGCACGGCAAGGGGAAACAAGGCTAAGGCACGACAACGCACGGCTAGGCAATGCACGGCAAGGCAAGGAAAGGGTAACGCAAGGCAAGGCACGGTTAGGGGAGGCAAGGCTAATGCAGGACAACGCAAGGCTAGGCAATGCACGGAAGGCAAGGAAAGAGTAACGGAAGGCAAGGAAGGCAAGGCAAAGCAAGGCAACGCAAGCAAGGCTATGGCAAGGTGAAAAAAGGGTAAGACACGACAACGCAAGGCTAGGCAATGCACGGAAGGCAAGCAACGAGTAACGGAAGGCAAGGAAGGCAAGGGAAAGCAAGGCAAGGCAAGGGTAACGGAAGGAACGGCACGGTAAGGGGAAACAAAGCTAAGGCACGACAATGCAGGGCTAGGCAATGCAGGGCAAGGAAAGGAAAGGGTAACGCAAGGCAAGGCACGGTGAGGCAAGACAAGGCAAATGCACGACAACGCACGGCAGGCAATGCACGGCAAGGCAAGGAAAGGGTACCGCAAGGCAAGGCACGGTCAGGCGAGGCAAGGCTAAGGAACGACAACGCAAGGCTAGGCAATGCACGGAAGGCAAGCAAAGAGTAACGGAAGGCAAGGAAGGCAAGGGAAAGCAAGGCAAGGCAAAGGTAACGGAAGGAACGGCACGGCAAAGGGAAACAAGGCTATGGCACGACAACGCACGGCTAGGCAATGCACTGCAAGGCAAGGAAAGGGTAACGCAAGGCAAGGCACGTTGAGGCAAGGCAAGGCTGATGCACGACAACGCACGGCTAGGCAATTCACGGCAAGGCAAGGAAAGGGTAACGCAAGGCAAGGCACAGTCAGGCGAGGCAAGGCTAAGGCACGACAACGCAAGGCTAGGCAATGCACGGAAGGCAAGCAAAGAGTAACGGAAGGAAAGGAATGCAAGGGAAAGCAGGGGAAGGCAAGGGTAACGAAAGGAACCGCACGGTAAGGGGAAACAAGGCTAAGGCACGACAACACAGGGCTAGGCAATGCAGGGCAAGGCAAGGTAAGGGTAACGCAAGGCAAGGCACGGTCAGGCGAGGCAAGGCTAAGGCACGACAACGCAAGGCTAGGCAATGCACGGCAAGGCAAGGAAAGGGTAACGCAAGGCAAGGCACGGTCAGGCGAGGCAAGGCTAAGGCACGACAACGCAAGGCTAGGCAATGCACGGAAGGCAAGCAAAGATTAACGGAAGGCAAGGAATGCAAGGAAAAGCAAGGCAAAGCAAGCAAGGCTATGGCAAGGTGAAACAAGGCTAAGGCACCACAACGCACGGCTAGGCAATGCACGGTCAGCCAAGGAAAAGGTAACGCAAGGCAAGGCACTGTGAGGCAAGGCAAGGCTAATGCACAACAGCGCAAGGCTAGGCAATGCACGGAAGGCAAGCAAAGCGTAACGGAAACCAAGGAAGGCAAGGGAAATCAAGGCAAGGCAAGGGTAACGGAAGGAACGGCACGGCAAGGGGAAACAAGGCTAAGGCACGACAACGCACGGCTAGGCAATACACGGCAAGGCAAGGAAAGGGTAACGCCAGGCAAGGCACGGTCAGTCGAGGCAAGGCTAATGCACGACAACGCAAGGCTAGACAATGCACGGAAGGCAAGCAAAGAGTAACGGAAGGCAAGGAAGGCAAGGGAAACCAAGGCAAGGCAAAGCTAACGGAAGGAACGGCTCGGCAAGGGAAAACAAGGCTAAGGCACGGCAACGCAGGGCTAGGCAATGCACGGCAAGGCAAGGAAAGGGTAACGCAAGGCAAGGCACTGTCAGGCGAGGTAAAGCTAATGCACGACATCGCAAGGCTAGGCAGTGCACGGCAAGGCAAGGAAAGAGTAACGGAAGGAAAGGAAGGCAAGGCAAAGCATGGCAAGGCAAGTGTAACAACAGGCACGGCACGGCAAGGGGAAACAAGGCTAAGGCACGACAACGCAAGGCTAGGCAATGCACGGAAGGCAAGGAAAGGGTAACGCAAGGCAAGGCACGGTTTGGGGAGGCAAGGCTAATGCACGACAACGCAAGGCCAGGCAATGCACGGAAGTCAAGCAAAGAGGAACGGAAGGCAAGGAAGGCAAGGGAAAGCAAGGCAAGGCAAGGGTAACGGAAGGAACGGCACGGCAAGGGGAAACAAGGCTAAGGCACGGCAACGCACGGCTAGGCAATGGACGGCAAGTCAAGGAAAGTGTAACGCAAGGCAAGGCACGGTGAGGCAAGGCAAACCTGATGCACCACAACGCACGGCTAGGCAATGCACGGTCAGCCAAGGAAAATGTAACGCAAGGCAAGGCACTGTGAGGCAAGGCAAGGCTAATGCACGACAGCGCAAGGCTAGGCAATGCACGGAAAGCAAGCAAAGAGTAACGGAAACCAAGGAAGGCAAGGGAAACCAAGGCAAGGAAAGGGTAACGGAAGGAACGGCACGGCAAGGGGAAACAAGGCTAAGGCACGGCAACGCACGGCTAGGCAATGCACGGCAAGGCAAGGAAAGAGTAACGCAAGGCAAGGCACGGTGAGGCAAGGCAAGGCTGATGCACGACAACGCACGGCTAGGCAATGCACGCCAAGGCAAGGAAAGGGTAACGCAAGGCAAGGCACGGTCAGGCGAGGCAAGGGTAATGCACGACAACCCAAGGCTACGCAGTGCACGGCTAGGAAATGAAAGAGTAACGGAAAGCAAGGAAGGCAAGGGAAAGCAAGGCAAGGCAATGGTAACGGAAGGAACGGCACGGCAAGGGGAAACAAGGCTAAGGCAGGACAACGCACGGCTAGGCAATGCACTGTAAGGCAAGGAAAGGGTAACGCAAGGCAAGGCACGGTCAGGCGAGGCAAGGGTAATGCACGACAACGCAAGGCTACGCAGTGCACGGCTAGGAAATGAAAGAGTAACGGAAGGAAAGGAAGGCAAGGCAAAGCAAGGCAAGGCAAGTGTAACAAAAGGCACGGCACGGCAAGGGGAAACAAGGCTAAGGCACGGCAACGCAAGGCTAAGCAATGCACGGCCAGGCAAGCAAAGGGTAACGCAAGGCACGGCACGGTAAGGCAAGGCGAGGCTAATCCACGACAACGCACGGCTAGGCAATGCACGGCAAGGCAAGGAAAGGGTTACGCAAGACAAGGCACGGTTAGGCGAGGCAAGGCTAAGGCACGACAACGCAAGGCTAGGCAATGCACGGAAGGCAAGCAAAGAGTAACGGAAGGCAAGGAATGCAAGGCAAAGCAAGGCAACGCAAACAAGCCTATGGCAAGTTGAAAAAAGGCTAAGGCACGACAACGCAAGCCTAGGCAATGCACGGAAGGCAAGCAAAGAGTAACGGAATGGAAGGAAGGCAAGGCAAAGTAAGGCAAAGCAAGCAAGGCTATGGCAAGGTGAAACAAGGCTAAGGCACCACAACGCACGGCTAGGCAATGCACGGTCAGCCAAGGAAAAGGTAACGCAAGGCAAGGCACTGTGAGGCAAGGCAAGGCTAATGCACGACAGCGCAAGGCTAGGCAATGCACGGAAGGCAAGCAAAGAGTAACGGAAACCAAGGAAGGCAAGGGAAATCAAGGCAAGGCAAGGGTAACGGAAGGAACGGCACGGCAAGGGGAAACAAGGCTAAGGCACGACAACGCACGGCTAGGCAATGCACGGCAAGGCAAGGAAAGGGTAACGCCAGGCAAGGCACGGTCAGGCAAGGCAAGGGTAATGCACGACAAGGCAAGGCTAGGCAGTGCACGGCAAGGCAAGGAAAGGGTAACGCAAGGCAAGGCACTGTCAGGCGAGGCAAGGCTAAGGCACGACAACGCAAGAATAGGCAATGCACGGAAGGAAAGCAAAGAGTAACGGAAGGCAAGGAAGGCAAGGGAAAGCAAGGCAAGGCAATGGTAACGGAAGGAACGGCACGGCAAGGGGAAACAAGGCTATGGAACGACAACGCACGGCTAGGCAATGCACTGCAAGGCAAGGAAAGGGTAACGCAAGGCAAGGCACGTTGAGGCAAGGCAAGGCTGATGCACGACAACGCACGGCTAGGCAATGCACGGCAAGGCAAGGAAACGGTAACGCAAGGCAAGGCACGGTTAGGCGAGGCAAGGCTAAGGCACGACAACGCAAGGCTAGGCAATGCACGGAAGGCAAGCAAAGAGTAACGGAAGGCAAGGAATGCAAGGCAAAGCAAGGCAACGCAAACAAGGCTATGGCAAGTTGAAAAAAGGCTAAGGCACGACAACGCAAGCCTAGGCAATGCACGGAAGGCAAGCAAAGGGTAACGGAATGGAAGGAAGGCAAGGCAAAGTAAGGCAAAGCAAGCAAGGCTATGGCAAAGTGAAACAAGGCTAAGGCACCACAACGCACGGCTAGGCAATGCACGGTCAGCCAAGGAAAAGGTAACGCAAGGCAAGGCACTGTGAGGCAAGGCAAGGCTAATGCACGACAGCGCAAGTCTAGGCAATGCACGGAAGGCAAGCAAAGAGTAACGGAAAACAAGGAAGGCAAGGGAAACCAAGGCAAGGCAAGGGTAACGGAAGGAACGGCACGGCAAGGGGAAACAAGGCTAAGGCACGGCAACGCACGGCTAGGCAATGCAGGGCAAGGCAAGGAAAGGGTAACGCAAGGGAAGGCACGGTCAGGCGAGGCAAGGGTAATGCACGACAACCCAAGGCTATGCAGTGCACGGCTAGGAAATGAAAGAGTAACGGAAGGCAAGGAAGGCAAGGGAAAGCAAGGCAAGGCAATGGTAACGGAAGGAACGGCACGGCAAGGGGAAACAAGGCTAAGGCAGGACAACGCACGGCTAGGCAATGCACTGCAAGGCAAGGAAAGGGTAACGCAAGGCAAGGCACGGTGAGGCAAGGCAAGGCTGATGCACGACAACGCACGGCAAGGCAATGCACGGAAGGCAAGCAAAGAGTAACGGAAGGCAAGGAATGCAAAGGAAAGCGGGGAAGGCAAGGGTAACGAAAGGAACGGCACGGTAAGGGGAAACAAGGCTCAGGCACGACAACACAGGGCTAGGAAATGCACGGAAGGCAAGCAAAGAGTAACGGAAGGAAAGAAAGGCAAGGGAAAGCAAGGCAAGGCAAGGGTAACGGAAGGAACGGCACAGCAACGGGAAACAAGGCTAAGGCACGGCAACGCACGGCTAGGCAATGCACGGCAAGGCAAGGAAAGGGTAACGCCAGGCAAGGCACGGTCAGGCAAGGCAAGGCTAATGCACCACAAGGCAAGGCTAGGCAGTGCACGGCAAGGCAAGGAAAGGGTAACGCAAGGCAAGGCACTGTCAGGCGAGGCAAGGCTAAGGCACGACAACGCAAGGCTAGGCAATGCACGGAAGGAAAGCAAAGAGTAACGGAAGGCAAGGAAAGCAAGGGAAAGCAAGGCAAGGCAAGGGTAACAGAAGGATCGGCACGGGAAGGGGAAACAAGGCTAAGGCACGACAACACAGGGCTAGGCAATGCAGGGCAAGGCAAGGAAAGGGTAACGCAAGGCAAGGCACTGTTTGGGGAGGCAAGGCTAATGCACGACAACGCAAGGCTAGGCAATGCACGGAAGGCAAGCAACGAGTAACGGAAGGCAAGGAAGGCAAGGCAAAGCAAGGCAACGCAAGCAAGGCTATGGCAAGGTGAAAAAAGGCTAAGACACGACAACGCAAGGCTAGGCAATGCACGGAAGGCAAGCAAAGAGTAACGGAAGGCAAGGAGGGCCAGGGAAAGCAGGGGAAGGCAAGGGTAACGGAAGGAACGGCACGGTAAGGGGAAACAAGGCTAAGGCACGACAACGCAGGGCTAGGCAATGCACGGCAAGGCAAGGAAAGGGTAACGCAAGGCAAGGCACGGTGAGGCAAGGCAAGGCTGATGCACGACAACGCACGGCTAGGCAATGCACGGCAAGGCAAGGAAAGGGTAACGCAAGGCAAGGCACGGTCAGGCGAGGCAAGGGTAATGCACGACAACCCAAGGCTACGCAGTGCACGGCTAGGAAATGAAAGAGTAACGGAAGGCAAGGAGGGCAAGGGAAAGCAAGGCAAGGCAATGGTAACGGAAGGAACGGCACGGCAAGCTGAAACAAGGCTAAGGCAGGACAACGCACGGCTAGGCAATGCACTGCAAGGCAAGGAAAGGGTAACGCAAGGCAAGGCACGGTGAGGCAAGGCAAGGCTGATGCACGACAACGCACGGCTAGGCAATGCACGGAAGGCAAGCAAAGAGTAACGGAAGGCAAGGAATGCAAAGGAAAGCAGGGGAAGGCAAGGGTAACGAAAGGAACGGCACGGTAAGGGGAAACAAGGCTAAGGCACGACAACACAGGGCTAGGCAATGCACGGAAGGCAAGCAAAGAGTAACGGAAGGAAAGAAAGGCAAGGGAAAGCAAGGCAAGGCAAGGGTAACGGAAGGAACGGCACAGCAAGGGGAAACAAGGCTAAGGCACGGCAACGCACGGCTACGCAATGCACGGCAAGGCAAGGAAAGGGTAACGCAAGGCAAGGCACGGTGAGGCAAGGCAAAGCTGATGCACGACAACGCACGGCTAGGCAATGCACGGCAAGGCAAGGAAAGGGTAACGCAAGGCAAGGCACGGTCAGGCGAGGCAAGGCAAAGCTGATGCACGACAACGCACGGCTAGGCAATGCACGGCAAGGCAAGGAAAGGGTAACGCAAGGCAAGGCACGGTCAGGCGAGGCAAGGCTAAGGCACGACAACGCAAGGCTAGGCAATGCACGGAAGGCAAGCAACGAGTAACGGAAGGCCAGGAAGGCAAGGCAAAGCAAGGCAACGCAAGCAAGGCTATGGCAAGGTGAAAAAAGGCTAAGACACGACAACGCAAGGCTAGGCAATGCACGGAAGGCAAGCAAAGAGTAACGGAAGGCAAGGAGGGCCAGGGAAAGCAGGGGAAGGCAAGGGTAACGGAAGGAACGGCACGGTAAGGGGAAACAAGGCTAAGGCAGGACAACGCACGGCTAGGCAATGCACTGCAAGGCAAGGAAAGGGTAACGCAAGGCAAGGCACGGTGAGGCAAGGCAAGGCTGATGCACGACAACGCACGGCAAGGCAATGCACGGAAGGCAAGCAAAGAGTAACGGAAGGCAAGGAATGCAAAGGAAAGCGGGGAAGGCAAGGGTAACGAAAGGAACGGCACGGTAAGGGGAAACAAGGCTCAGGCACGACAACACAGGGCTAGGAAATGCACGGAAGGCAAGCAAAGAGTAACGGAAGGAAAGAAAGGCAAGGGAAAGCAAGGCAAGGCAAGGGTAACGGAAGGAACGGCACAGCAACGGGAAACAAGGCTAAGGCACGGCAACGCACGGCTAGGCAATGCACGGCAAGGCAAGGAAAGGGTAACGCCAGGCAAGGCACGGTCAGGCAAGGCAAGGCTAATGCACCACAAGGCAAGGCTAGGCAGTGCACGGCAAGGCAAGGAAAGGGTAACGCAAGGCAAGGCACTGTCAGGCGAGGCAAGGCTAAGGCACGACAACGCAAGGCTAGGCAATGCACGGAAGGAAAGCAAAGAGTAACGGAAGGCAAGGAAAGCAAGGGAAAGCAAGGCAAGGCAAGGGTAACAGAAGGATCGGCACGGGAAGGGGAAACAAGGCTAAGGCACGACAACACAGGGCTAGGCAATGCAGGGCAAGGCAAGGAAAGGGTAACGCAAGGCAAGGCACTGTTTGGGGAGGCAAGGCTAATGCACGACAACGCAAGGCTAGGCAATGCACGGAAGGCAAGCAACGAGTAACGGAAGGCAAGGAAGGCAAGGCAAAGCAAGGCAACGCAAGCAAGGCTATGGCAAGGTGAAAAAAGGCTAAGACACGACAACGCAAGGCTAGGCAATGCACGGAAGGCAAGCAAAGAGTAACGGAAGGCAAGGAGGGCCAGGGAAAGCAGGGGAAGGCAAGGGTAACGGAAGGAACGGCACGGTAAGGGGAAACAAGGCTAAGGCACGACAACGCAGGGCTAGGCAATGCACGGCAAGGCAAGGAAAGGGTAACGCAAGGCAAGGCACGGTGAGGCAAGGCAAGGCTGATGCACGACAACGCACGGCTAGGCAATGCACGGCAAGGCAAGGAAAGGGTAACGCAAGGCAAGGCACGGTCAGGCGAGGCAAGGGTAATGCACGACAACCCAAGGCTACGCAGTGCACGGCTAGGAAATGAAAGAGTAACGGAAGGCAAGGAGGGCAAGGGAAAGCAAGGCAAGGCAATGGTAACGGAAGGAACGGCACGGCAAGCTGAAACAAGGCTAAGGCAGGACAACGCACGGCTAGGCAATGCACTGCAAGGCAAGGAAAGGGTAACGCAAGGCAAGGCACGGTGAGGCAAGGCAAGGCTGATGCACGACAACGCACGGCTAGGCAATGCACGGAAGGCAAGCAAAGAGTAACGGAAGGCAAGGAATGCAAAGGAAAGCAGGGGAAGGCAAGGGTAACGAAAGGAACGGCACGGTAAGGGGAAACAAGGCTAAGGCACGACAACACAGGGCTAGGCAATGCACGGAAGGCAAGCAAAGAGTAACGGAAGGAAAGAAAGGCAAGGGAAAGCAAGGCAAGGCAAGGGTAACGGAAGGAACGGCACAGCAAGGGGAAACAAGGCTAAGGCACGGCAACGCACGGCTACGCAATGCACGGCAAGGCAAGGAAAGGGTAACGCAAGGCAAGGCACGGTGAGGCAAGGCAAAGCTGATGCACGACAACGCACGGCTAGGCAATGCACGGCAAGGCAAGGAAAGGGTAACGCAAGGCAAGGCACGGTCAGGCGAGGCAAGGCAAAGCTGATGCACGACAACGCACGGCTAGGCAATGCACGGCAAGGCAAGGAAAGGGTAACGCAAGGCAAGGCACGGTCAGGCGAGGCAAGGCTAAGGCACGACAACGCAAGGCTAGGCAATGCACGGAAGGCAAGCAACGAGTAACGGAAGGCCAGGAAGGCAAGGCAAAGCAAGGCAACGCAAGCAAGGCTATGGCAAGGTGAAAAAAGGCTAAGACACGACAACGCAAGGCTAGGCAATGCACGGAAGGCAAGCAAAGAGTAACGGAAGGCAAGGAGGGCCAGGGAAAGCAGGGGAAGGCAAGGGTAACGGAAGGAACGGCACGGTAAGGGGAAACAAGGCTAAGGCACGACAACGCAGCGCTAGGCAATGCACGGCAAGGCAAGGAAAGGGTAACGCAAGGCAAGGCACGGTGAGGCAAGGCAAGGCTGATGCACGACAACGCACGGCTAGGCAATGCACGGCAAGGCAAGGAAAGGGTAACGCAAGGCAAGGCACGGTCAGGCGAGGCAAAGGTAATGCACGACAACCCAAGGCTAGGCAGTGCACGGCTAGGAAATGAAAGAGTAACGGAAGGCAAGGAGGGCAAGGGAAAGCAAGGCAAGGCAATGGTAACGGAAGGAACGGCACGGCAAGGGGAAACAAGGCTAAGGCAGGACAACGCACGGCTAGGCAATGCACTGCAAGGCAAGGAAAGGGTAACGCAAGGCAAGGCACGGTGAGGCAAGGCAAGGCTGATGCACGACAACGCACGGCTAGGCAATGCACGGAAGGCAAGCAAAGAGTAACGGAAGGCAAGGAATGCAAAGGAAAGCAGGGGAAGGCAAGGGTAATGGAAGGAACGGCACGGTAAGGGGAAACAAGGCTAAGGCACGACAACGCAGGGCTAGGCAATGCACGGCAAGTCAAGCAAAGGGTACCGCAAGGCAAGGCACGGTTAGGCGAGGCAAGGGTAATGCACGACAACGCAAGGCTACGCAGTGCACGGCTAGGAAATGAAAGAGTAACGGAAGGAAAGGAAGGCAAGGCAAAGCAAGGCAAGGCAAGTGTAACAAAAGGCACGGCACGGCAAGGGGAAACAAGGCTAAGGCACGGCAACGCAAGGCTAAGCAATGCACGGCCAGGCAAGGAAAGGGTAACGCAAGGCACGGCACGGTAAGGCAAGGCGAGGCTAATGCACGACAACGCACGGCTAGGCAATGCACGGCAAGGCAAGGAAAGGGTAACGCAAGGCAAGGCACGGTTAGGCGAGGCAAGGCTAAGGCACGACAACGCAAGGCTAGGCAATGCACGGAAGGCAAGCAAAGAGTAACGGAAGGCAGGGAATGCAAGGCAAAGGAAGGCAACGCAAGCAAGGCTATGGCAAGGTGAAAAAAGGCTAAGGCACGACAACGCAAGGCTAGGCAATGCACGGAAGGCAAGCAAAGAGTAACGGAATGGAAGGAAGGCAAGGCAAAGCAAGGCAAAGCAAGCAAGGCTATGGCAAGGTGAAACAAGGCTAAGGCACCACAACGCACGGCTAGGCAATGCACGGCCAGCCAAGGAAAAGGTAACGCAAGGCAAGGCACTGTGAAGCAAGGCAAGGCTAATGCACGACAGCGCAAGGCTTGGCAATGCACGGAAGGCAAGCAAAGAGTAACGGAAACCAAGGAAGGCAAGGGAAAGCAAGGCAAGGCAGGGGTAACAGAAGGATCGGCACGGCAAGGGAAAACAAGGCTAAGGCACGACAACACAGGGCTAGGCAATGCAGGGCAAGGCAAGGAAAGGGTAACGCCAGGCAAGGCACGGTCAGGCAAGGCAAGGCTAATGCACCACAAGGCAAGGCTAGGCAGTGCACGGCAAGGCAAGGAAAGGGTAACGCAAGGCAAGGCACGGTTTGGGGAGGCAAGGCTAATGCACGACAACGCAAGTCTAGGCAATGCACGGAAGGCAAGCAAAGAGTAACGGAAGGCAAGGAAGGCAAGGCAAAGCAAGGCAACGCAAGCAAGGCTATGGCAAGGTGAAAAAAGGCTAAGACACGACAACGCAAAGGCTAGGCAATGCACGGAAGGCAAGCAACGAGTAACGGAAGGCAAGGAAGGCAAGGGAAAGCAAGGCAAGGCAGGGGTAACGGAAGGAACGGCACGGTAAGGGGAAACAAAGCTAAGGCACGACAATGCAGGGCTAGGCAATGCACGGCAAGGCAAGGAAAGGGTAACGCAAGGCAAGGGAAGGTGAGGCAAGACAAGGCAAATGCACCACAACGCACGGCAGGCAATGCACGGCAAGGCAAGGAAAGGGTAACGCAAGGCAAGGCACGGTCAGCCGAGGCAAGGCTAAGGCACGACAACGCAAGGCTAGGCTATGCACGGAAGGCAAGCAAAGAGTAACGGAAGGCAAGGAATGGAAGGGAAAGCAGGGGAAGTCAAGGGTAACGAAAGGAACGGCACGGTAAGGGGAAACAAGGCTAAGGCACGACAACACAAGGCTAGGCAATGCAGGGCAAGGAAAGGTAAGGGTAACGCAAGGCAAGGCACGGTCAGGCGAGCCAAGGCTAAGGCACGACAACGCAAGGCTAGGCAATGCACGGAAGGCAAGCAAAGAGTAACGGAACGCAAGGAAGGCAAGGGAAAGCAAGGCAAGCCAAGGTTAACGGAAGGAACGGCACGGCAAGGGGAAACAAGGATAAGGCACGGCAACGCACGGCTAGGCAATGCAGGGCCAAGCAAGGAAAGGGTAACGCAAGGCAAGGCACGGTCAGGCGAGGCAAGGCTAATGCACGACAACGCAAGGCTAGGCAATGCACGGAAGGCAAGCAAAGAATAACGGAAGGCAAGGAAGGCAAGGGAAAGCAAGGCAAGGCAAGGGTAACGGAAGGAACGGCACGGCAAGGGGAAACAAGGCTAAGGCACGGCAACGCACGGCTAGGCAATGCACGGCAAGGCAAGGAAAGGGTAACGCAAGGCAAGGCACGGTGAGGCAAGGCAAGGCTGATGCACGACAACGCACGGCTAGGCAATGCACGGCAAGGCAAGGAAAGGGTAACGCAAGGGAAGGCACGGTCAGGCGAGGCAAGGGTAATGCACGACAACCCAAGGCTATGCAGTGCACGGCTAGGAAATGAAAGAGTAACGGAAGGCAAGGAAGGCAAGGGAAAGCAAGGCAAGGCAATGGTAACGGAAGGAACGGCACGGCAAGGGGAATCAAGGCTAAGGCAGGACAACGCACGGCTAGGCAATGCACTGCAAGGTAAGGAAAGGGTAACGCAAGGCAAGGCACGGTGAGGCAAGGCAAGGCTGATGCACGACAACGCACGGCTAGGCAATGCACGGAAGGCAAGCAAAGAGTAACGGAAGGCATGGAATGCAAAGGAAAGCAGGGGAAGGCAAGGGTAACGAAAGGAACGGCACGGTAAGGGGAAACAAGGCTAAGGCACGACAATACAGGGCTAGGCAATGCACAGAAGGCAAGCAAAGAGTAACGGAAGGCAAGGAAGGCAAGGGAATGCAAGGCAAGGCAAGGGTAACGGAAGGAACGGCCCAGCAAGGGGAAACAAGGCTAAGGCACGGCAACGCACGGCTAGGCAGTGCACGGCAAGGCAAGGAAAGGGTAACGCAAGGAAAGGCACGGTCAGGCGAGGCAAGGCTAAGGCACGACAACGCAAGGCTAGGCAATGCACGGAAGGCAAGCAAAGAGTAACGGACCGCAAGGAAGGCAAGGGAAACCAAGGCAAGGCAAGGTTAACGGAAGGAACGGCACGGCAAGGGGAAACAAGGCTAAGGCACGGCAACGCACGGCTAGGCAATGCAGGACAAGGCAAGGAAATGGTAACGCAAGTCAAGGCACGATTTGGGGAGGCAAGGCTAATGCACGACAACGCAAGGCTAGGCAGTGCACGGCTAGGCAAGGAAAGAGTAACGGAATGAAAGGAAGGCAAGGCAAAGCAAGGAAAGGCAACTGTAACAAAAGGCAAGGCACGGCAAGGGGAAACAAGGCTAAGGAACGGCAACGCACGGCTACGCAATGCACGGCCAGGCAAGGAAAGGGTAACGCAAGGCAAGGCACGGTAAGGCAAGACAAGGCTAATGCACGACAACGCACGGCTAGGCAATGCACGGCAAGGCAAGGAAAGGGTAACGCAAGGCAAGGCACGGTCAGGCGACGCAAGGCTAATGCACGACAACGCAAGGCTAGGCAATGCACGGAAGGCAAGCAAAGAGTAACGGAAGGCAAGGAAGGCAAGGGAAACCAAGGCAAGGCAAGAATAACGGAAGGAACGGCACGGCAAGGGGAAACAAGGCTAAGGCACGGCAACGCAGGGCTAGGCAATGCACGGCAAGGCAAGGAAAGGGTAACGCAAGGCAATGCACGGCAAGGCAAGGAAAGGGTAACGCAAGGCAAGGCACGGTCAGGCGAGGCAAGGCTAAGGCACGACAACGCAAGGCTAGGCAATGCACGGAAGGCAAGCAAAGAGTAACGGAAGGCAAGGAATGCAAGGCAAAGCAAGGAAACGCAAACAAGGCTATGGCAAGGTGAAAAAAGGCTAAGGCACGACAACGCAAGCCTAGACAATGCACGGAAGGCAAGCAAAGAGTAACGGAATGGAAGGAAGGCAAGGCAAAGTAAGGCAAAGCAAGCAAGGCTATGGCAAGGTGAAACAAGGCTAAGGCACCACAACGCACGGCTAGGCAATGCACGGCCAGCCAAGGGAAAGGTAACGCAAGGCAAGGCACTGTTAGGCAAGGCAAGGCTAATGCACGACAGCGCAAGTCTAGGCAATGCACGGAAGGCAAGCGAAGAGTAACGGAAACCAAGGAAGTCAAGGGAAATCAAGGCAAGGCAAGGGTAAGGGAAGGAACGGCACGGCAAGGGGAAACAAGGCTAAGGCACGACAACGCACGGCTAGGTAATGCACGGCAAGACAAGGAAAGGGTAACGCCAGGCAAGGCACGGTCAGGCAAGGCAAGGCTAATGCACGACAAGGCAAGGCTAGGCAGTGCACGGCAAGGCAAGGAAAGGGTAACGCAACCAAGGCACTGTCAGGCAAGGCAAGGCCAAGGCACGACAACGCAAGGCTAGGCAATGCACGGAAGGAAAGCAAAGAGTAACGGAAGGCAAGGAAAGCAAGGGAAAGCAAGGCAAGGCAAGGGTAACGGAAGGAACGGCACGGCAAGGGGAAACAAGGCTAAGGCACGACAACACAGGGCGAGGCAATGCAGGGCAAGGCAAGGAAAGGGTAACGCAAGGCAAGGCACGGTTTGGGGAGGCAAGGCTAATGCACGACAACGCAAGGCTAGGCAATGCACGGAAGGGAAGCAAAGAGTAACGGAAGGCAAGGAATGCAAGGCAAAGCAAGGCAACGCAAGCAAGGCTATGGCAAGGTGAAAAAAGGCTAAGGCACGACCACGCAAGGCTAGGCAATGCACGGAAGGCAAGCAAAGAGTAACGGAAGGCAAGGAAGGCAAGGCAAAGCAAGGCAACGCAAGCAAGGCTATGGAAAGGTGAAAAAAGGCTAAGACACGACAACGCAAGGCTAGGCAATGCACGGAAGGGAAGCAAAGTGTAACGGAATGCAAGGAAGGCAACGGAAAGCAAGGCAAGGCAAGGGTAACGGAAGGAACGGCACGGTAAGGGGAAACAAAGCTAAGGCACGACAATGCAGGGCTAGGCAATGCACGGCAAGGCAAGGAAAGGGTAACGCAAGGCAAGGCAAGGTGAGGCAAGACAAGGCAAATGCACCACAACGCACGGCAGGCAATGCACGGCAAGGCAAGGAAAGGGTAACGCAAGGCAAGGCACGGTCAGCCGAGGCAAGGCTAAGGCACGACAACGCAAGGCTAGGCTATGCACGGAAGGCAAGCAAAGAGTAACGGAAGGCAAGGAATGGAAGGGAAAGCAGGGGAAGTCAAGGGTAACGAAAGGAACGGCACGGTAAGGGGAAACAAGGCTAAGGCAGGACAACACAAGGCTAGGCAATGCAGGGCAAGGAAAGGTAAGGGTAACGCAAGGCAAGGCACGGTCAGGCGAGGCAAGGCTAAGGCACGACAACGCAAGGCTAGGCAATGCACGGAAGGCAAGCAAAGAGTAACGGAACGCAAGGAAGGCAAGGGAAAGCAAGGCAAGCCAAGGTTAACGGAAGGAACGGCACGGCAAGGGGAAACAAGGATAAGGCACGGCAACGCACGACTAGGCAATGCAGGGCCAAGCAAGGAAAGGGTAACGCAAGGCAAGGCACGGTCAGGCGAGGCAAGGCTAATGCACGACAACGCAAGGCTAGGCAATGCACGGAAGGCAAGCAAAGAATAACGGAAGGCAAGGAAGGCAAGGGAAACCAAGGCAAGGCAAGGGTAACGGAAGGAACGGCACGGCAAGGGGAAACAAGGCTAAGGCACGGCAACGCACGGCTAGGCAATGCACGGCAAGGCAAGGAACGGGTAACGCAAGGCAAGGCACGGTGAGGCAAGGCAAGGCTGATGCACGACAACGCACGGCTAGGCAATGCACGGCAAGGCAAGGAAAGGGTAACGCAAGGGAAGGCACGGTCAGGCGAGGCAAGGGTAATGCACGACAATCCAAGGCTATGCAGTGCACGGCTAGGAAATGAAAGAATAACGGAAGGCAAGGAAGGCAAGGGAAAGCAAGGCAAGGCAATGGTAACGGAAGGAACGGCACGGCAAGGGGAATCAAGGCTAAGGCAGGACAACGCACGGCTAGGCAATGCACTGCAAGGCAAGGAAAGGGTAACGCAAGGCAAGGCACGGTGAGGCAAGGCAAGGCTGATGCACGACAACGCACGGCTAGGCAATGCACGGAAGGCAAGCAAAGAGTAACGGAAGGCAAGGAATGCAAAGGAAAGCAGGGGAAGGCAAGGGTAACGAAAGGAACGGCACGGTAAGGGGAAACAAGGCTAAGGCACGACAACACAGGGCTAGGCAATGCACAGAAGGGAAGCAAAGAGTAACGGAAGGAAAGAAAGGCAAGGGAATGCAAGGCAAGGCAAGGGTAACGGAAGGAACGGCCCAGCAAGGGGAAACAAGGCTAAGGCACGGCAACGCACGGCTAGGCAGTGCACGGCAAGGCAAGGAAAGGGTAACGCAAGGAAAGGCACGGTCAGGCGAGGCAAGGCTAAGGCACGACAACGCAAGGCTAGGCAATGCACGGAAGGCAAGCAAAGAGTAACGGAACGCAAGGAAGGCAAGGGAAACCAATGCACGGCAAGGCAAGGTTAACGGAAGGAACGGCACGGCAAGGGGAAACAAGGCTAAGGCACGGCAACGCACGGCTAGGCAATGCAGGACAAGGCAAGGAAATGGTAACGCAAGTCAAGGCACGGTTTGGGGAGGCAAGGCTAATGCACGACAACGCAAGGCTAGGCAGTGCACGGCTAGGCAAGGAAAGAGTAACGGAATGAAAGGAAGGCAAGGCAAAGCAAGGAAAGGCAACTGTAACAAAAGGCAAGGCACGGCAAGGGGAAACAAGGCTAAGGAACGGCAACGCACGGCTAGGCAATGCACGGCCAGGCAAGGAAAGGGTAACGCAAGGCAAGGCACGGTAAGGCAAGACAAAGCTAATGCACGACAACGCACGGCTAGGCAATGCACGGCAAGGGAAGGAAAGGGTAACGCAAGGCAAGGCACGGTCAGGCGACGCAAGGCTAATGCACGACAACGCAAGGCTAGGCAATGCACGGAAGGCAAGCAAAGAGTAACGGAAGGCAAGGAAGGCAAGGGAAACCAAGGCAAGGCAAGAATAACGGAAGGAACGGCTCGGCAAGGGGAAACAAGGCTAAGGCACGGCAACGCAGGGTTAGGCAATACACGGCAAGGCAAGGAAAGGGTAACGCAAGGCAATGCACGGCAAGGCAAGGAAAGGGTAACGCAAGGCAAGGCACGGTTAGGCGAGGCAAGGCTAAGGCACGACAACGCAAGGCTAGGCAATGCACGGAAGGCAAGCAAAGAGTAACGGAAGGCAAGGAATGCAAGGCAAAGCAAGGAAACGCAAACAAGGCTATGGCAAGGTGAAAAAAGGCTAAGGCACGACAACGCAAGCCTAGACAATGCACGGAAGGCAAGCAAAGAGTAACGGAATGGAAGGAAGGCAAGGCAAAGTAAGGCAAAGCAAGCAAGGCTATGGCAAGGTGAAACAAGGCTAAGGCACCACAACGCACGGCTAGGCAATGCACGGCCAGCCAAGGAAAAGGTAACGCAAGGCAAGGCACTGTTAGGCAAGGCAAGGCTAATGCACGACAGCGCAAGTCTAGGCAATGCACGGAAGGCAAGCGAAGAGTAACGGAAACCAAGGAAGTCAAGGGAAATCAAGGCAAGGCAAGGGTAAGGGAAGGAACGGCACGGCAAGGGGAAACAAAGCTAAGGCACGACAACGCACGGCTAGGTAATGCACGGCAAGACAAGGAAAGGGTAACGCCAGGCAAGGCACGGTCAGGCAAGGCAAGGCTAATGCACGACAAGGCAAGGCTAGGCAGTGCACGGCAAGGCAAGGAAAGGGTAACGCAACCAAGGCACTGTCAGGCAAGGCAAGGCCAAGGCACGACAACGCAAGGCTAGGCAATGCACGGAAGGAAAGCAAAGAGTAACGGAAGGCAAGGAAAGCAAGGGAAAGCAAGGCAAGGCAAGGGTAACGGAAGGAACGGCACGGCAAGGGGAAACAAGGCTAAGGCACGACAACACAGGGCTAGGCAATGCAGGGCAAGGCAAGGAAAGGGTAACGCAAGGCAAGGCACGGTTTGGGGAGGCAAGGCTAATGCACGACAACGCAAGGCTAGGCAATGCACGGAAGGGAAGCAAAGAGTAACGGAAGGCAAGGAATGCAAGGCTAAGCAAGGCAACGCAAGCAAGGCTATGGCAAGGTGAAAAAAGGCTAAGGCACGACCACGCAAGGCTAGGCAATGCACGGAAGGCAAGCAAAGAGTAACGGAAGGCAAGGAAGGCAAGGCAAAGCAAGGCAACGCAAGCAAGGCTATGGAAAGGTGAAAAAAGGCTAAGACACGACAACGCAAGGCTAGACAATGCACGGAAGGGAAGCAAAGTGTAACGGAATGCAAGGAAGGCAAGGGAAAGCAAGGCAACGCAAGCAAGGCTATGGCAAGGTGAAAAAAGGCTAAGACACGACAGCGCAAGGCTAGTCAATGCACGGAAGGCAAGCAAAGAATAACGGAATGCAAGGAAGGCAAGGGAAAGCAAGGCAAGGCAAGGGTAACTGAAGGAACGGCACGTTAAGGGGAAACAAAGGTAAGGCACGACAATGCAGGGCTAGGCAATGCACGGCAAGGCAAGGAAAGGGTACCGCAAGGCAAGGCACGGTCAGGCGAGGCAAGGCTAAGGAACGACAACGCAAGGCTAGGCAATGCACGGAAGGCAAGCAAAGAGTAACGGAAGGCAAGGAAGGCAAGGGAAAGCAAGGCAAGGCAATGGTAACGGAAGGAACGGCACGGCAAGGGGAAACAAGGCTAAGGCCGGACAACGCACGGCTAGGCAATGCACTGCAAGGCAAGGAAAGGGTAACGCAAGGCAAGGCACGGTGAGGCAAGGCAAGGCTGATGCACGACAACGCACGGCTAGGCAATGCACGGAAGGCAAGCAAAGAGTAACGGAATGCAAGGAATGCAAAGGAAAGCAGGGGAAGGCAAGGATAACGAAAGGAACGGCAGGGTAAGGGGAAACAAGGCTAAGGCACGACAACACAGGGCTAGGCAATGCACGGAAGGCAAGCAAAGAGTAACGGAAGGAAAGGAAGGCAAGGGAAAGCAACGCAAGGCAAGGGTAACGGAAGGAACGGCACAGCAAGGGGAAACAAGGCTAAGGCACGGCAACGCACGGCTAGGCAATGCACGGCAAGGCAAGGAAAGGGTAACGCAAGGCAAGGCACGGTGAGGCAAGGCAAGGCTGATGCACGACAACGCACGGCTAGGCAATGCACGGCAAGGCAAGGAAAGGGTAACCCAAGGCACGGCACTGTCAGGCGAGGCAAGGCTAAGGCACGACAACGCAAGGCTAGGCAATGCACGGAAGGCAAGCAAAGAGTAACGGAAGGCAAGGAAGGCAAGGGAAAGCAGGGGAAGGCAAGGGTACGGAAGGAACGGCACGGTAAGGGGAAACAAGGCTAAGGCACGACAACGCAAGGCTAGGCAATGCACGGCAAGGCAAGGAAAGGGTAACGCAAGGCAAGGCACGGTCAGGCGAGGCAAGGGTAATGCACGACAACGCAAGGCTAGACAATGCACGGAAGGCAAGGAAAGAGTAACGGAAGGAAAGGAAGGCAAGGGAAAGCAAGGCAAGGCAAGTGTAACAAAAGGCACGGCACGGCAAGGGGAAACAAGGCTAAGGAACGGCAACGCACGGCTAGGCAATGCACGGCCAGGCAAGGAAAGGGTAACGCAAGGCAAGGCACGGTAAGGCAAGACAAGGCTAATGCACGACAACGCACGGCTAGGCAATGCATGTCAAGGCAAGGAAAGGGTAACGCAAGGCAAGGCACGGTCAGGCGAGGCAAGGGTAATGCACGACAACGCAAGGCTAGACAATGCACGGCTAGGCAAGGAAAGAGTAACGGAAGGAAAGGAAGGCAAGGGAAAGCAAGGCAAGGCAAGTGTAACAAAAGGCACGGCACGGCAAGGGGAAACAAGGCTAAGGAACGGAAACGCACGGCTAGGCAATGCACGACCAGGCAAGGAAAGGGTAACGCAAGGCAAGGCACGGTAAGGCAAGACAAGGCTAATGCACGACAACGCACGGCTAGGCAATGCACGGCAAGGCAAGGAAAGGGTAACGCAAGGCAAGGCACGGTCAGTCGAGGCAAGGCTAATGCACGACAACGCAAGGCTAGACAATGCACGGAAGGCAAGCAAAGAGTAACGGAAGGCAAGGAAGGCAAGGGAAACCAAGGCAAGGCAAAGCTAACGGAAGGAACGGCTCGGCAAGGGAAAACAAGGCTAAGGCACGGCAACGCAGGGCTAGGCAATGCACGGCAAGGCAAGGAAAGGGTAACGCAAGGCAAGGCACTGTCAGGCGAGGTAAAGCTAATGCACGACATCGCAAGGCTAGGCAGTGCAGGGCAAGGCAAGGAAAGAGTAACGGAAGGAAAGGAAGGCAAGGCAAAGCATGGCAAGGCTAGTGTAACAACAGGCACGGCACGCAAGGGGAAACAAGGCTAAGGCACGACAACGCAAGGCTAGGCAATGCACGGAAGGCAAGCAAATAGTAACGGAAGGCAAGGAATGCAAAGGAAAGCAGGGAAAGGCAAGGGTAACGAAAGGAACGGCACGGTAAGGGGAAACAAGGCTAAGGCACGACAACACAGGGCTAGGCAATGCAGGGCAAGGAAAGGAAAGGGTAACGCAAGGCAAGGCACGGTGAGGCAAGACAAGGCAAATGCACGACAACGCACGGCAGGCAATGCACGGCAAGGCAAGGAAAGGGTACCGCAAGGCAAGGCACGGTCAGGCGAGGCAAGGCTAAGGAACGACAACGCAAGGCTAGGCAATGCACGGAAGGCAAGGAAAGAGTAACGGAAGGCAAGGAAGGCAAGGGAAAGCAAGGCAAGGCAATGGTAACGGAAGGAACGGCACGGCAAAGGGAAACAAGGCTATGGCACGACAACGCACGGCTAGGCAATGCACTGCAAGGCAAGGAAAGGGTAACGCAAGGCAAGGCACGTTGAGGCAAGGCAAGGCTGATGCACGACAACGCACGGCTAGGCAATGCACGGCAAGGCAAGGAAAGCTAGGGAAAGAAGGGTAACGCAAGGCAAGGCACAGTCAGGCGAGGCAAGGCTAAGGCACGACAACGCAAGGCTAGGCAATGCACGGAAGGCAAGCAAAGAGTAACGGAAGGAAAGGAATGCAAGGGAAAGCAGGGGAAGGCAAGGGTAACGAAAGGAACGGCACGGTAAGGGGAAACAAGGCTAAGGGACGACAACACAGGGCTAGGCAATGCAGGGCAAGGCAAGGTAAGGGTAACGCAAGGCAAGGCACGGTCAGGCGAGGCAAGGCTAAGGCACGACAACGCAAGGGTAGGCAATGCACGGCAAGGCAAGGAAAGGGTAACGCAAGGCAAGGCACGGTCAGGCGAGGCAAGGCTAAGGCACGACAACGCAAGGCTAGGCAATGCACGGAAGGCAAGCAAAGAGTAACGGAAGGCAAGGAATGCAAGGCAAAGCAAGGCAAAGCAAGCAAGGCTATGGCAAGGTGAAACAAGGCTAAGGCACCACAACGCACGGCTAGGCAATGCACGGTCAGCCAAGGAAAAGGTAACGCAAGGCAAGGCACTGTGAGGCAAGGCAAGGCTAATGCACAACAGCGCAAGGCTAGGCAATGCACGGAAGGCAAGCAAAGCGTAACGGAAACCAAGGAAGGCAAGGGAAATCAAGGCAAGGCAAGGGTAACGGAAGGAACGGCACGGCAAGGGGAAACAAGGCTAAGGCACGACAACGCACGGCTAGGCAATACACGGCAAGGCAAGGAAAGGGTAACGCCAGGCAAGGCACGGTCAGGCAAGGCAAGGCTAATGCACGACAAGGCAAGGCTAGGCAGTGCACGGCAAGGCAAGGAAAGGGTAACGCAAAGCAAGGCACTGTCAGGCGAGGCAAGGCTAAGGCACGACAACACAGTGCGAGGCAATGCAGGGCAAGGCAAGGAAAGGGTAACGCAAGGCAAGGCACGGTTTGGGGAGGCAAGGCTAATGCACGACAACGCAAGGCTAGGCAATGAACGGAAGGCAAGCAAAGAGTAACGGAAGGCAAGGAATGCAAGGCAAAGCAAGGCAACGCAAGGAAGGCTATGGCAAGGTGAAAAAAATCTAAGGCACGACCACGCAAGGCTAGGCAATGCACGGAAGGCAAGCAAAGAGTAACGGAAGACAAGGAAGGCAAGGCAAAGCAAGGCAACGCAAGAAAGGCTATGGCAAGGTGAAAAAAGGTTAAGACACGACAACGCAAGGCTAGGCAATGCACGGAAGGAAAGCAAAGAGTAACGGAAGGCAAGGAAGGCAAGGGAAAGCAAGGCAAGGCAATGGTAACGGAAGGAACGGCACGGCAAGGGGAAACAAGGCTATGGAACGAAAACGCACGGCTAGGCAATGCACTGCAAGGCAAGGAAAGGGTAACGCAAGGCAAGGTACGTTGAGGCAAGGCAAGCCTGATGCACGACAACGCACGGCTAGGCAATTCACGGCAAGGCAAGGAAAGGGTAAAGCAAGGAAAGGCACGGTCAGGCGAGGCAAGGCTAAGGCACGACAACGCAAGGCTAGGCAATGCACGGAAGGCAAGCAAAGAGTAAAGGAAGGCAAGGAATGCAAGGGAAAGCAGGGGAAGGCAAGGGTAACGAAAGGAACGGCACGGTAAGGGGAAAAAAGGCTAAGGCACGACAACACAGGGCTAGGCAATGCAGCGCAAGGCAAGGTAAGGGTAACGCAAGGCAAGGCACGGTCAGGGGAGGCAAGGCTAAGGCACGACAACGCAAGGCTAGGCAATGCACGGAAGGCAAGCAAAGAGTAACGGAACGCAAGGAAGGCAAGGGAAAGCAAGGCAAGGCAAGGTTAACGGAAGGAACGGCACGGCAAGGGGAAACAAGGGTAAGGCACGGCAACGCACGGCTAGGCAATGCAGGGCAAGGCAAGGAAATGGTAACGCAAGGCAAGGCACGGTTTGGGGAGGCAAGGCTAATGCACGACAACTCAAGGCTAGGCAGTGCACGGCTAGGTAAGGAAAGAGTAACGGAAGGAAAGGAAGGCAAGGCAAAGCCAGGCAAGGCAAGTGTAACAAAAGGCAAGGCACGGCAAGGGGAAACAAGGCTAAGGAACGGAAACGCACGGCTAGGCAATGCACGACCAGGCAAGGAAAGGGTAACGCAAGGCAAGGCACGGTAACGCAAGACAAGGCTAATGCACGACAACGCACGGCTAGGCAATGCACGGCAAGGCAAGGAAAGGGTAACGCAAGGCAAGGCACGGTCAGTCGAGGCAAGGCTAATGCACGACAACGCAAGGCTAGACAATGCACGGAAGGCAAGCAAAGAGTAACGGAAGGCAAGGAAGGCAAGGGAAACCAAGGCAAGGCAAAGCTAACGGAAGGAACGGCTCGGCAAGGGAAAACAAGGCTAAGGCACGGCAACGCAGGGCTAGGCAATGCACGGCAAGGCAAGGAAAGGGTAACGCAAGGCAAGGCACTGTCAGGCGAGGTAAAGCTAATGCACGACATCGCAAGGCTAGGCAGTGCAGGGCAAGGCAAGGAAAGAGTAACGGAAGGAAAGGAAGGCAAGGCAAAGCATGGCAAGGCTAGTGTAACAACAGGCACGGCACGGGAAGGGGAAACAAGGCTAAGGCACGACAACGCAAGGCTAGGCAATGCACGGAAGGCAAGCAAAGAGTAACGGAAGGCAAGGAATGCAAAGGAAAGCAGGGAAAGGCAAGGGTAACGAAAGGAACGGCACGGTAAGGGGAAACAAGGCTAAGGCACGACAACACAGGGCTAGGCAATGCAGGGCAAGGCAAGGAAAGGGTAACGCAAGGCAAGGCACGGTTTGGGGAGGCAAGGCTAATGCACGACAACGCAAGGCCAGGCAATGCACGGAAGTCAAGCAAAGAGTAACGGAAGGCAAGGAAGGCAAGGGAAAGCAAGGCATGGCAAGGGTAACGGAAGGAACGGCACGGCAAGGGGAAACAAGGCTAAGGCACGGCAACGCACGGCTAGGCAATGCACGGCAAGGCAAGGAAAGTGTAACGCAAGGCAAGGCACGGTGAGGCAAGGCAAAGCTGATGCACCACAACGCACGGCTAGGCAATGCACGGTCAGCCAAGGAAAATGTAACGCAAGGCAAGGCACTGTGAGGCAAGGCAAGGCTAATGCACGACAGCGCAAGGCTAGGCAATGCACGGAAAGCAAGCAAAGAGTAACGGAAACCAAGGAAGGCAAGGGAAACCAAGGCAAGGAAAGGGTAACGGAAGGAACGGCACGGCAAGGGGAAACAAGGCTAAGGCACGGCAACGCACGGCTAGGCAATGCACGGCAAGGCAAGGAAAGAGTAACGCAAGGCAAGGCACGGTGAGGCAAGGCAAGGCTGATGCACGACAACGCACGGCTAGGCAATGCACGGCAAGGCAAGGAAAGGGTAACGCAAGGCAAGGCACGGTCAGGCGAGGCAAGGGTAATGCACGACAACCCAAGGCTACGCAGTGCACGGCTAGGAAATGAAAGAGTAACGGAAAGCAAGGAAGGCAAGGGAAAGCAAGGCAAGGCAATGGTAACGGAAGGAACGGCACGGTAAGGGCAAACAAGACTAAGGCACGACAACACAGGGCTAGGCAATGCAGGGCAAGGCAAGGAAATGGTAACGCAAGGCAAGGCACGGTTTGGGGAGGCAAGGCTAATGCACGACAACGCAAGGCTAGGCAGTGCACGGCTAGGCAAGGAAAGAGTAACGGAAGGAAAGGAAGGCAAGGAAAAGCAAGGTAAGGCAAGTGTAACATAAGGCAAGGCACGGCAAGGGGAAACAAGGCTAAGGAACGGCAACGCACGGCTAGGCAATGCACGGCCAGGAAAGGAAAGGGTAACGCAAGGCAAGACACTGTCAGGCGAGTCAAAGCTAATGCACGACATCGCAAGGCTAGGCAGTGCACGGCTAGGCAAGGAAAAAGAACGGAAGGAAAGGAAGGCAAGGCAAAGCATGGCAAGGCAAATGTAACAACAGGCACGGCACGGCAAGGGGAAACAAGGCTAAGGCACGACAACGCAAGGCTAGGCAATGCACGGAAGGCAAGCAAAGAGTAACGGAAGGCAAGGAAGGCAAGGCAAAGCAAGGCAACGCAAGCAAGGCTATGGCAAGGTGAAAAAAGGCTAAGGCACGACAACGCAAGGCTAGGCAATGCACGGAAGGCAAGCAAAGAGTAACGGAAGGCAAGGGTAACGGAAGGAACGGCACGGTAAGGGGAAACAAGGCTAAGGCACGACAACGCAGGGCTAGGCAATGCACGGCAAGGCAAGGAAAGGGTAACGCAAGGCAAGGCACGGTGACGGAAGACAAGGCAAATTCACGACAACGCACGGCTAGGCAATGCACGGCAAGGCAAGGAAAGGGTACCGCAAGGCAAGGCACGGTCAGGCGAGGCAAGGCGAAGGAACGACAACGCAAGGCTAGGCAATGCACGGAAGGCAAGCAAAGAGTAACGGAAGGCAAAGAAGGCAAGGGAAAGCAAGGCAAGGCAATGGTAACGAAAGGAAGGGCACGGCAAGGGGAAACAAGGCTAAGGCACGACAACGCACGGCTAGGCAATGCACTGCAAGGCAAGGAAAGGGTAACGCAAGGCAAGGCACGGTGAGGGAAGTCAAGGCTGATGCACGACAACACACGGCTAGGCAATTCACGGCAAGGCAAGGAAAGGGTAACGCAAGGCAAGGCACGGTCAGGCGAGGCAAGGCTAAGGCACGACAACGCAAGGCTAGGCAATGCACGGAAGGCAAGCAAAGAGTAACGGAAGGCAAGGAATGCAAGGGAAAGAAGGGGAAGGCAAGGGTAACGAAAGGAACGGCACGGTAAGGGGAAACAAGGCTAAGGCACGACAACACAGGGCTAGGCAATGCAGGGCAAGGCAAGGAAAGGGTAACGCAAGGCAAGGCACGGTCAGGCGAGGCAAGGCTAAGGCACGACAACGCAAGGCTAGGCAATGCACGGAAGGCAAGAAAAGAGTAACGGAACGCAAGGAAGGCAAGGGAAAGCAAGGCAAGGCAAGGTTAACGGAAGGAACGGCACGGCAAGGGGAAACAAGGCTAAGGCACGGCAACGCACGGCTAGGCAATGCACGGCAAGGCAAGGAAATGGTAACGCAAGGCAAGGCACGATTTGGGGAGGCAAGGCTAATGCACGACAACGCAAGGCTAGGCAGTGCACGGCTAGGCAAGGAAAGAGTAACGGAAGGAAAGGAAGGCAAGGCAAAGCAAGGCAAGGCAAGTGTAACAAAAGGCAAGGCACGGCAAGGGGAAACAAGGCTAAGGCACGGCAACGCACGGCTAGGCAATGCACGGCAAGGCAAGGAAAGGGTAACGCAAGGCAAGGCACGGTAAGGCAAGACAAGGCTAAGGCACGACAACGCACGGCTAGGCAATGCACGGCAAGGCAAGGAAAGGGTAACGCAAGGCAAGGCACGGTCAGGCGAGGCAAGGCTAAGGCACGACAACGCAAGGCTAGGCAATGCACGGAAGGCAAGCAAAGTGTAACGGAAGGCAAGGAGGGCAAGGGAAAGCAGGGGAAGGCAAGGGTAACGGAAGAAACGGCACGGTAAGGGGAAACAAGCCTAAGGCACGACAACGCAGGGCTAGGCAATGCACGGCAAGTCAAGGAAAGGGTAACGCAAGGCAAGGCACGGTCAGGTGAGGCAAGGGTAATGCACGACAACGCAAGGCTACGCAGTGCACGGAAGGAAATGAAAGAGTAACGGAAGGAAAGGAAGGCAAGGCAAAGCAAGGCAAGGCAAGTGTAACAAAAGGCACGGCACGGCAAGGGGAATCAAGGCTAAGGCACGGCAACGCAAGGCTAAGCAATGCACGGCCAGGCAAGGAAAGGGTAACGCAAGGCACGGCACGGTCAGGCGAGGCAAGGCTAATGCATGACAACGCAAGGCTAGGCAATGCACGGAAGGCAAGCAAAGAGTAACGGAAGGCAAGGAAGGCTAGGGAAAGCAGGGGAAGGCAATGGTAACGGAAGGAACGGCACGGTAAGGGCAAACAAGACTAAGGCACGACAACACAGGGCTAGGCAATGCAGGGCAAGGCAAGGAAATGGTAACGCAAGGCAAGGCACGGTTTGGGGAGGCAAGGCTAATGCACGACAACGCAAGGCTAGGCAGTGCACGGCTAGGCAAGGAAAGAGTAACGGAAGGCAGAGGAAGGCAAGGCAAAGCAAGGCAAGGCAAGTGTAACATAAGGGAAGGCACGGCAAGGGGAAACAAGGCTAAGGAACGGCAACGCACGGCTAGGCAATGCACGGCAGGCAAGGAAAGGGTAACGCAAGGCAAGGCACGGTAAGGCAAGACAAGGCTAATGCACGACAACGCACGGCTAGGCAATGCACGGCAAGGCAAGGAAAGGGTAACGCAAGGCAAGGCACGGTCAGGCGAGGCAAGGCTAATGCACGACAACGCAAGGCTAGGCAATGCACGGAAGGCAAGCAAAGAGTAACGGAAGGCAAGGAAGGCAAGGGAAACCAAGGCAAGGCAAGGGTAACGGAAGGAACGGCTCGACAAGGGGAAACAAGGCTAAGGCACGGCAACGCAGGGCTAGGCAATGCACGGCAAGGCAAGGAAAGGGTAACGCAAGGCAAGGCACTGTCAGGCGAGGCAAAGCTAATGCACGACATCGCAAGGCTAGGCAGTGCACGGCTAGGCAAGGAAAGAGTAACGGAAGGAAAGGAAGGCAAGGCAAAGCATGGCAAGGCAAATGTAACAACAGGCACGGCACGGCAAGGGGAAACAAGGCTAAGGCACGACAACGCAAGGCTAGGCAATGCACGGAAGGCAAGCAAAGAGTAACGGAAGGCAAGGAAGGCAAGGGAAAGCAAGGCAAGGCAAGGTAACCAAAGGAACGGCCACGGCAAGGGGAAACAAGGCTAAGGCACGACAACGCAAGGCTAGGCAATGCACGGCAAGGCAAGGAAAGGGTAACGCAAGGCAAGGCGCGGTTAGGCGAGGCATGGCTAAGGCACGACAACGCAAGGCTAGGCAATGCACGGAAGGCAAGCAAAGAGTAACGGAAGGCAAGGAATGCAAGGCAAAGCAAGGCAACGCAAACAAGGCTATGGCAAGGTGAATAAAGGCTCAGGCACGACAACGCAAGGCTAGGCAATGCACGGCCAGCCAAGGAAAAGGTAACGCAAGGCAAGGCACTGTGAGGCAAGGCAAGGCTAATGCACGACAGCGCAAGGCTAGGCAATGCACGGAAGGCAAGCAAAGAGTAACGGAAACCAAGGAAGGCAAGGGAAAGCAAGGCAAGGCAAGGGTAACGGAAGGAACGGCACGGCAAGGGGAAACACGGCTAAGGCACGACAACGCACGGCTAGGCAATGCACGGCAAGGCAAGGCAAGGGTAACACCAGGCAAGGCACGGTCAGGCAAGGCAAGGCTAATGCACGACAAGGCAAGGCTAGGCAGTGCACGGCAAGGCAAGGAAAGGGTAACGCAAGGCAAGGCACTGTCAGGCGAGGCAAGGCTAAGGCACGACAACGCAAGGCTAGGAAATGCACGGAAGGAAAGCAAAGAGTAACGGAAGGCAAGGAAAGCAAGGGAAAGCAAGGCAAGGCAAGGGTAACGGAAGGAACGGCACGGGAAGGGGAAACAAGGCTAAGGCACGACAACGCACGGCTAGGCAATGCACGGCAAGGCAAGGCAAGGGTAACGCCAGGCAAGGCCCGGTCAGGCAAGGCAAGGCTAATGCACGACAAGGCAAGGCTAGGCAGTGCACGGCAAGGCAAGGAAAGGGTACCGCAAGGCAAGGCACGGTGACGCAAGACAAGGCAAATGCACGACAACGCACGGCTAGGCAATGCACGGAAGGCAAGCAAAGAGTAACGGAACGCAAGGAAGTCAAGGGAAACCAAGGCAAGGGAAGGGTAACGGAAGGAATGGCTCGGCAAGGGGAAACAAAGCTAAGGCACGGCAACGCAGGGCTAGGCAATGCACGGCAAGGCAAGGAAAGGGTAACGCAAGGCAAGGCACTGTCAGGCGAGGCAAAACTAATGCACGACATCGCAAGGCTAGGCAGTGCACGGCTAGGCAAGGAAAGAGTAACGGAAGGAAAGGAAGGCAAGGCAAACCATGGCAAGGCAAGTGTAACCAAAGGCACGTCCACGGCAAGGGGAAACAAGGCTAAGGCACGACAACGCAAGGCTAGGCAATGCACGGAATGCAAGCAAAGAGTAACGGAAGACAAGGAATGCAAAGGAAAGCAGGGGAAGGCAAGGGTAACGAAAGGAACGGCACGATAAGGGGAAACAAGGCTAAGGCACGACAATACGCTGCTAGGCAATGCAGGGCAAGGCAAGGAAAGGGTAACGCAAGGCAAGGCACGGTTTGGGGAGGCAAGGCTAATGCACGACAACGCAAGGCTAGGCAATGAACGGAAGGCAAGCAAAGAGTAACGGAAGGCAAGGAAGGCAAGGGAAAGCAAGGCAAGGCAAGTGTTCCCAAAGGCACGGCCACGGCAAGGGGAAACAAGGCTAAGGCACGGCAACACAAGGCTAGGCAATGCACGGCAAGGCAAGGAAAGGGTAACGCAAGGGAAGGCACGGTTAGGCGAGGCTTGGCTAAGGCTCGACAACGCAAGGCTAGGCAATGCACGGAAGGCAAGCAAAGAGTAACGGAAGGCAAGGAATGCAACGCAAAGCAAGGCAACGCAAACAAGGCTATGGCAAGGTGAAAAAAGGCTCAGGCACGACAACGCAAGGCTAGGCAATGCACGGAAGGCAAGCAAAGAGTAACGGAATGGAAGGAAGGCAAGGCAAAGCAAGGCAAAGCAAGCAAGGCTATGGCAAGGTGAAACAAGGCTAAGGCACCACAACGCACGTCTAGGCAATGCACGGCCAGCCAAGGAAAAGGTAACGCAAGGCAAGGCACTGTGAGGCAAGGCAAGGCTAATGCACGAGAGAGCAAGGCTAGGCAATGCACGGAAGGCAAGCAAAGAGTAACGGAAACCAAGGAAGGCAAGGGAAAGCAAGGCAAGGCAAGGGTAACGGAAGGAACAGCACGGCAAGGGGAAACACGGCTAAGGCACGACAACGCACGGCTAGGCAATGCACGGCAAGGCAAGGCAAGGGTAACACCAGGCAAGGCACGGTCAGGCAAGGCAAGGCTAATGCACGACAAGGCAAGGCTAGGCAGTGCACGGCAAGGCAAGGAAAGGGTAACGCAAGGCAAGGCACTGTCAGGCGAGGCAAGGCTAAGGCACGACAACGCAAGGCTAGGCAATGCACGGAAGGAAAGCAAAGAGTAACGGAACGCAAGGAAAGCAAGGGAAAGCAAGGCAAGGCAAGGGTAACGGAAGGAACGGCACGGCAAGGGGAAACAAGGCTACGGCACGACAACGCACGGATAGGCAATGCACGGCAAGGCAAGGCAAGGGTAACGCAAGGCAAGGCACGGTTTGGGGAGGCAAGGCTAATGCACGACAACGCAAGGCTAGGCAATTCACAGCAAGGCAAGGAAAGGGTAACGCAAGGCAAGGCACGGTCAGGCGAGGCAACACTAAGGCACGACAACGCAAGGCTAGGCAATGCACGGAAGGCAAGCAAAGAGTAACGGAAGGCAAGGAAGGCTAGGGAAAGCAGGGGAAGGCAATGGTAACGGAAGGAACGGCACGGTAAGGGCAAACAAGACTAAGGCACGACAACACAGGGCTAGGCAATGCAGGGCAAGGCAAGGAAATGGTAACGCAAGGCAAGGCACGGTTTGGGGAGGCAAGGCTAATGCACGACAACGCAAGGCTAGGCAGTGCACGGCTAGGCAAGGAAAGAGTAACGGAAGGAAAGGAAGGCAAGGCAAAGCAAGGCAAGGCAAGTGTAACAAAAGGCAAGGCACGGCAAGGGGAAACAAGGCTAAGGAACGGCAAGGCACGGCTAGGCAATGCACGGCCAGGCAAGGAAAGGGTAACGCAAGGCAAGGCACGGTCAGTCGAGGCAAGGCTAAAGCACGACAACGCAAGGCTAGGCAAGGCACGGAAGGCAAGCAAAGAGTAACGGAAAGCAAGGAAGGCAAGGGAAAGCAAGGCAAGGCAAGGGTAACGGAAGGAACGGCACGGCAAGGGGAAACAAGGCTAAGGTACGACAACGCACGGCTAGGCAATGCACGGCAAGGCAAGGAAAGGGTAACGCAAGGCAAGGCACGGTAAGGCAAGGCAAGGCAAATGCACGACAACGCACGGCTAGACAATGCACGGAAGGGAAGCAAAGAGTAACGGAAGGCAAGGAATGCAAGGCAAAGCAAGGCAACGCAAGCAAGGCTATGGCAAGGTGAAAAAAGGCTAAGGCACGACCACGCAAGGCTAGGCAATGCACGGAAGGCAAGCAAAGAGTAAAGGAAGGCAAGGAATGCAAAGGAAAGCAGGGGAAGGCAAGAGTAACGAAAGGAACGGCACGGTAAGGGGAAACAAGGCTGAGGCACGACAACACAGGGCTAGGCAATGCACGGCCAGGCAAGGAAAGGGTAACGCAAGGCAAGGCACGGTAAGGCAAGACAAGGCTAATGCACGACAACGCACGGCTAGGCAATGCAAGGCAAGGCAAGGAAAGGGTAACGCAAGGCAAGGCACGGTCAGGCGAGGCAAGGCTAATGCACGACAACGCAAGGCTAGGCAATGCACGGAAGGCAAGCAAAGAGTAACGGAAGGCAAGGAAGGCAAGGGAAACCAAAGCAAGGCAAGGGTAACGGAAGGAACGGCTCGACAAGGGGAAACAAGGCTAAGGCACGGCAACGCAGGGCTAGGCAATGCACGTCACGGCAAGGAAAGGGTAACGCAAGGCAAGGCACTGTCAGGCGAGTCAAAGCTAATGCACGACATCGCAAGGCTAGGCAGTGCACGGCTAGGCAAGGAAAAATAACGGAAGGAAAGGAAGGCAAGGCAAAGCATGGCAAGGCAAATGTAACAACAGGCACGGCACGGCAAGGGGAAACAAGGCTAAGGCACGACAACGCAAGGCTAGGCAATGCACGGAAGGCAAGCAAAGAGTAACGGAAGGCAAGGAAGGCAAGGGAAAGCAAGGCAAGGCAAGGTTAACGGAAGGAACGGCACGGCAAGGGGAAACAAGGCTAAGGCACGGCAACGCACGGCTAGGCAATGCAGGGCAAGGCAAGGAAATGGTAACGCAAGGCAAGGCACGATTTGGGGAGGCAAGGCTAATGCACGACAACGCAAGGCTAGGCAGTGCACGGCTAGGCAAGGAAAGAGTAACGGAAGGAAAGGAAGGCAAGGCAAAGCAAGGCAAGGCAAGTGTAACAAAAGGCAAGGCACGGCAAGGGGAAACAAGGCTAAGGAACGGCAACGCACGGCTAGGCAATGCACGGCCAGGCAAGGAAAGGGTAACGCAAGGCAAGGCACGGTAAGGCAAGACAAGGCTAAGGCACGGCAACGCACGGCTAGGCAATGCACGGCAAGGCAAGGAAAGGGTAACGCAAGGCAAGGCACGGTCAGGCGAGGCAAGGCTAAGGCACGACAACGCAAGGCTAGGCAATGCACGGAAGGCAAGCAAAGTGTAACGGAAGGCAAGGAGGGCAAGGGAAAGCAGGGGAAGGCAAGGGTAACGGAAGAAACGGCACGGTAAGGGGAAACAAGCCTAAGGCACGACAACGCAGGTCTAGGCAATGCACGGCAAGTCAAGGAAAGGGTAACGCAAGGCAAGGCACGGTCAGGTGAGGCAAGGGTAATGCACGATAACGCAAGGCTACGCAGTGCACGGCTGGGAAATGAAAGAGTAACGGAAGGAAAGGAAGGCAAGGCAAAGCAAGGCAAGGCAAGTGTAACAAAAGGCACGGCACAGCAAGGGGAATCAAGGCTAAGGCACGGCAACGCAAGGCTAAGCAATGCACGGCCAGGAAAGGAAAGGGTAACGCAAGGCACGGCACGGTCAGGCGAGGCAAGGCTAATGCATGACAACGCAAGGCTAGGCAATGCACGGAAGGCAAGCAAAGAGTAACGGAAGGCAAGGAAGGCTAGGGAAAGCAGGGGAAGGCAATGGTAACGGAAGGAACGGCACGGTAAGGGCAAACAAGACTAAGGCACGACAACACAGGGCTAGGCAATGCAGGGCAAGGCAAGGAAATGGTAACGCAAGGCAAGGCACGGTTTGGGGAGGCAAGGCTAATGCACGACAACGCAAGGCTAGGCAGTGCACGGCTAGGCAAGGAAAGAGTAACGGAAGGAGAGGAAGGCAAGGCAAAGCAAGGCAAGGCAAGTGTAACATAAGGGAAGGCACGGCAAGGGGAAACAAGGCTAAGGAACGGCAACGCACGGCTAGGCAATGCACGGCCAGGCAAGGAAAGGGTAACGCAAGGCAAGGCACGGTAAGGCAAGACAAGGCTAATGCACGAAAACGCACGGCTAGGCAATGCAAGGCAAGGCAAGGAAAGGGTAACGCAAGGCAAGGCACGGTCAGGCGAGGCAAGGCTAATGCACGACAACGCAAGGCTAGGCAATGCACGGAAGGCAAGCAAAGAGTAACGGAAGGCAAGGAAGGCAAGGGAAACCAAAGCAAGGCAAGGGTAACGGAAGGAACGGCTCGACAAGGGGAAACAAGGCTAAGGCACGGCAACGAAGGGCTAGGCAATGCACGGCAAGGGAAGGAAAGGGTAACGCAAGGCAAGGCACTGTCAGGCGAGTCAAAGCTAATGCACGACATCGCAAGGCTAGGCAGTGCACGGCTAGGCAAGGAAAAAGTAACGGAAGGAAAGGAAGGCAAGGCAAAGCATGGCAAGGCAAATGTAACAACAGGCACGGCACGGCAAGGGGAAACAAGGCTAAGGCAGGACAACGCAAGGCTAGGCAATGCACGGAAGGCAAGCAAAGAGTAACGGAAGGCAAGGAAGGCAAGGGAAAGCAAGGCAAGTCAAGTGTAACCAAAGGCACGGCCACGGCAAGGGGAAACAAGGCTAAGGCACGGCAACGCAAGGCTAGGCAATGGACGGCAAGGCAAGGAAAGGGTAACGCAAGGCAAGGCGCGGTTAGGCGAGGCATGGCTAAGGCACGACAACGCAAGGCTAGGCAATGCACGGAAGGCAAGCAAAGAGTAACGGAAGGCAAGGAATGCAAGGCAAAGCAAGGCAACGCAAACAAGGCTATGGCAAGGTGAATAAAGGCTCAGGCACGACAACGCAAGGCTAGGCAATGCACGGCCAGCCAAGGAAAAGGTAACGCAAGGCAAGGCACTGTGAGGCAAGGCAAGGCTAATGCACGACAGCGCAAGGCTAGGCAATGCACGGAAGGCAAGCAAAGAGTAACGGAAACCAAGGAAGGCAAGGGAAAGCAAGGCAAGGCAAGGGTAACGGAAGGAACGGCACGGCAAGGGGAAACACGGCTAAGGCACGACAACGCACGGCTAGGCAATGCACGGCAAGGCAAGGCAAGGGTAACACCAGGCAAGGCACGGTCAGGCAAGGCAAGGCTAATGCACGACAAGGCAAGGCTAGGCAGTGCACGGCAAGGCAAGGAAAGGGTAACGCAAGGCAAGGCACTGTCAGGCGAGGCAAGGCTAAGGCACGACAACGCAAGGCTAGGAAATGCACGGAAGGAAAGCAAAGAGTAACGGAAGGCAAGGAAAGCAAGGGAAAGCAAGGCAAGGCAAGGGTAACGGAAGGAACGGCACGGGAAGGGGAAACAAGGCTAAGGCACGACAACGCACGGCTAGGCAATGCACGGCAAGGCAAGGCAAGGGTAACGCCAGGCAAGGCCCGGTCAGGCAAGGCAAGGCTAATGCACGACAAGGCAAGGCTAGGCAGTGCACGGCAAGGCAAGGAAAGGGTACCGCAAGGCAAGGCACGGTGACGCAAGACAAGGCAAATGCACGACAACGCACGGCTAGGCAATGCACGGAAGGCAAGCAAAGAGTAACGGAACGCAAGGAAGTCAAGGGAAACCAAGGCAAGGGAAGGGTAACGGAAGGAATGGCTCGGCAAGGGGAAACAAAGCTAAGGCACGGCAACGCAGGGCTAGGCAATGCACGGCAAGGCAAGGAAAGGGTAACGCAAGGCAAGGCACTGTCAGGCGAGGCAAAACTAATGCACGACATCGCAAGGCTAGGCAGTGCACGGCTAGGCAAGGAAAGAGTAACGGAAGGAAAGGAAGGCAAGGCAAACCATGGCAAGGCAAGTGTAACCAAAGGCACGTCCACGGCAAGGGGAAACAAGGCTAAGGCACGACAACGCAAGGCTAGGCAATGCACGGAATGCAAGCAAAGAGTAACGGAAGACAAGGAATGCAAAGGAAAGCAGGGGAAGGCAAGGGTAACGAAAGGAACGGCACGATAAGGGGAAACAAGGCTAAGGCACGACAATACGCTGCTAGGCAATGCAGGCCAAGGCAAGGAAAGGGTAACGCAAGGCAAGGCACGGTTTGGGGAGGCAAGGCTAATGCACGACAACGCAAGGCTAGGCAATGAACGGAAGGCAAGCAAAGAGTAACGGAAGGCAAGGAAGGCAAGGGAAAGCAAGGCAAGGCAAGTGTTCCCAAAGGCACGGCCACGGCAAGGGGAAACAAGGCTAAGGCACGGCAACACAAGGCTAGGCAATGCACGGCAAGGCAAGGAAAGGGTAACGCAAGGGAAGGCACGGTTAGGCGAGGCTTGGCTAAGGCTCGACAACGCAAGGCTAGGCAATGCACGGAAGGCAAGCAAAGAGTAACGGAAGGCAAGGAATGCAACGCAAAGCAAGGCAACGCAAACAAGGCTATGGCAAGGTGAAAAAAGGCTCAGGCACGACAACGCAAGGCTAGGCAATGCACGGAAGGCAAGCAAAGAGTAACGGAATGGAAGGAAGGCAAGGCAAAGCAAGGCAAAGCAAGCAAGGCTATGGCAAGGTGAAACAAGGCTAAGGCACCACAACGCACGTCTAGGCAATGCACGGCCAGCCAAGGAAAAGGTAACGCAAGGCAAGGCACTGTGAGGCAAGGCAAGGCTAATGCACGAGAGAGCAAGGCTAGGCAATGCACGGAAGGCAAGCAAAGAGTAACGGAAACCAAGGAAGGCAAGGGAAAGCAAGGCAAGGCAAGGGTAACGGAAGGAACAGCACGGCAAGGGGAAACACGGCTAAGGCACGACAACGCACGGCTAGGCAATGCACGGCAAGGCAAGGCAAGGGTAACACCAGGCAAGGCACGGTCAGGCAAGGCAAGGCTAATGCACGACAAGGCAAGGCTAGGCAGTGCACGGCAAGGCAAGGAAAGGGTAACGCAAGGCAAGGCACTGTCAGGCGAGGCAAGGCTAAGGCACGACAACGCAAGGCTAGGCAATGCACGGAAGGAAAGCAAAGAGTAACGGAACGCAAGGAAAGCAAGGGAAAGCAAGGCAAGGCAAGGGTAACGGAAGGAACGGCACGGCAAGGGGAAACAAGGCTACGGCACGACAACGCACGGATAGGCAATGCACGGCAAGGCAAGGCAAGGGTAACGCAAGGCAAGGCACGGTTTGGGGAGGCAAGGCTAATGCACGACAACGCAAGGCTAGGCAATTCACAGCAAGGCAAGGAAAGGGTAACGCAAGGCAAGGCACGGTCAGGCGAGGCAACACTAAGGCACGACAACGCAAGGCTAGGCAATGCACGGAAGGCAAGCAAAGAGTAACGGAAGGCAAGGAAGGCTAGGGAAAGCAGGGGAAGGCAATGGTAACGGAAGGAACGGCACGGTAAGGGCAAACAAGACTAAGGCACGACAACACAGGGCTAGGCAATGCAGGGCAAGGCAAGGAAATGGTAACGCAAGGCAAGGCACGGTTTGGGGAGGCAAGGCTAATGCACGACAACGCAAGGCTAGGCAGTGCACGGCTAGGCAAGGAAAGAGTAACGGAAGGAAAGGAAGGCAAGGCAAAGCAAGGCAAGGCAAGTGTAACAAAAGGCAAGGCACGGCAAGGGGAAACAAGGCTAAGGAACGGCAAGGCACGGCTAGGCAATGCACGGCCAGGCAAGGAAAGGGTAACGCAAGGCAAGGCACGGTCAGTCGAGGCAAGGCTAAAGCACGACAACGCAAGGCTAGGCAAGGCACGGAAGGCAAGCAAAGAGTAACGGAAAGCAAGGAAGGCAAGGGAAAGCAAGGCAAGGCAAGGGTAACGGAAGGAACGGCACGGCAAGGGGAAACAAGGCTAAGGTACGACAACGCACGGCTAGGCAATGCACGGCAAGGCAAGGAAAGGGTAACGCAAGGCAAGGCACGGTAAGGCAAGGCAAGGCAAATGCACGACAACGCACGGCTAGACAATGCACGGAAGGGAAGCAAAGAGTAACGGAAGGCAAGGAATGCAAGGCAAAGCAAGGCAACGCAAGCAAGGCTATGGCAAGGTGAATAAAGGCTCAGGCACGACAACGCAAGGCTAGGCAATGCACGGCCAGCCAAGGAAAAGGTAACGCAAGGCAAGGCACTGTGAGGCAAGGCAAGGCTAATGCACGACAGCGCAAGGCTAGGCAATGCACGGAAGGCAAGCAAAGAGTAACGGAAACCAAGGGAGGCAAGGGAAAGCAAGGCAAGGCAAGGGTAACGGAAGGAACGGCACGGCAAGGGGAAACACGGCTAAGGCACGACAACGAACGGCTAGGCAATGCACGGCAAGGCAAGGCAAGGGTAACACCAGGCAAGGCACGGTCAGGCAAGGCAAGGCTAATGCACGACAAGGCAAGGCTAGGCAGTGCACGGCAAGGCAAGGAAAGGGTAACGCAAGGCAAGGCACTGTCAGGCGAGGCAAGGCTAAGGCACGACAACGCAAGGCTAGGAAATGCACGGAAGGAAAGCAAAGAGTAACGGAAGGCAAGGAAAGCAAGGGAAAGCAAGGCAAGGCAAGGGTAACGGAAGGAACGGCACGGCAAGGGGAAACAAGGCTAAGGCACGACAACGCACGGCTAGGCAATGCACGGCAAGGCAAGGGTAACGCCAGGCAAGGCCCGGTCAGGCAAGGCAAGGCTAATGCACGACAAGGCAAGGCTAGGCAGTGCACGGCAAGGCAAGGAAAGGGTACCGCAAGGCAAGGCACGGTGACGCAAGACAAGGCAAATGCACGACAACGCACGGCTAGGCAATGAACGGAAGGCAAGCAAAGAGTAACGGAACGCAAGGAAGGCAAGGGAAACCAAGGCAAGGGAAGGGTAACGGAAGGAATGGCTCGGCAAGGGGAAACAAAGCTAAGGCACGGCAACACAGGGCTAGGCAATGCACGGCAAGGCAAGGAAAGGGTAACGCAAGGCAAGGCACTGTCAGGCGAGGCAAAACTAATGCACGACATCGCAAGGCTAGGCAGTGCACGGCTAGGCAAGGAAAGAGTAACGGAAGGAAAGGAAGGCAAGGCAAACCATGGCAAGGCAAGTGTAACCAAAGGCACGTCCACGGCAAGGGGAAACAAGGCTAAGGCACGACAACGCAAGGCTAGGCAATGCACGGAATGCAAGCAAAGAGTAACGGAAGACAAGGAATGCAAAGGAAAGCAGGGGAAGGCAAGGGTAACGAAAGGAACGGCACGATAAGGGGAAACAAGGCTAAGGCACGACAACACGCTGCTAGGCAATGCACGGCCAGCCAAGGAAAAGGTAACGCAAGGCAAGGCACTGTGAGGCAAGGCAAGGCTAATGCACGACAGAGCAAGGCTAGGCAATGCACGGAAGGCAAGCAAAGAGTAACGGAAGGCAAAGGAAGGCAAGGGAAAGCAAGGCAAGGCAAGGGTAACGGAAGGAACGGCACGGCAAGGGGAAACAAGGCTAAGGTACGACAACGCACGGCTAGGCAATGCACGGCAAGGCAAGGAAAGGGTAACGCAAGGCAAGGCACGGTAAGGCAAGGCAAGGCAAATGCACGACAACGCACGGCTAGACAATGCACGGAAGGGAAGCAAAGAGTAACGGAAGGCAAGGAATGCAAGGCAAAGCAAGGCAACGCAAGCAAGGCTATGGCAAGGTGAAAAAAGGCTAAGGCACGACCACGCAAGGCTAGGCAATGCACGGAAGGCAAGCAAAGAGTAACGGAAGGCAAGGAAGGCAAGGCAAAGCAAGGCAACGCAAGCCAGGCTATGGAAAGGTGAAAAAAGGCTAAGACACGACAACGCAAGGCTAGGCAATGCACGGAAGGGAAGCAAAGAGTAACGGAATGCAAGGAAGGCAAGGGAAAGCAAGGCAAGGCAAGGGTAACGGAAGGAACGGCACGGTAAGGGGAAACAAAGCTAAGGCAAGACAATGCAAGGCTAGGCAATGCACGGCAAGGCAAGGAAAGGGTAATGCAAGGCAAGGCACGGTGAGGCAAGACAAGGCAAATGCACGACAACGCACGGCTAGGCAATGCACGGCAAGGCAAGGAAAGGGTACCGCAAGGCAAGGCACGGTCAGGCGAGGCAAGGCTAAGGAACGACAACACAAGGCTAGGCAATGCACGGAAGGCAAGCAAAGAGTAACGGAAGGCAAGGAAGGCAAGGGAAAGCAAGGCAAGGCAATGGTAACGGAAGGAACGGCACGGCAAGTGGAAACAAGGCTAAGGCAGGACAACGCATGGCTAGGCAATGCACTGCAAGGCAAGGAACAGGTAACACAAGGCAAGGCACGGTAAGGCAAGGCAAGGCTGATGCACGACAACGCACGGCTAGGCAATGCACGGAAGGCAAGCAAAGAGTAACGGAAGGCAAGGAATGCAAAGGAAAGCAGGGGAAGGCAAGGGTAACGAAAGGAACGGCACACTAAGGGGAAACAAGGCTAAGGCACGAAAACACAGGGCTAGGCAATGCAGGACAAGGCAAGGAAAGGGTAACGCAAGGCAATACACGGTTTGGGGAGGCAAGGGTAATGCACGACAACGCAAGGCTAGGCAATAAACGGAAGGCAAGCAAAGAGTAACGGAAGGAAAGGAAGGCAAGGGAAAGCAAGGCAAGGCAAGGGTAACGGAAGGAACGGCACAGCAAGGGGAATCAAGGCTAAGGCACGGCAACGCACGGCTAGGCAATGCACGGCCAGGCAAGGAAAGGGTAACGCAAGGGAAGGCACGGTAAGGCAAGACAAGGCTAATGCACGACAACGCACGGCTAGGCAATGCACGGCAAGGCAAGGAAAGGGTAACGCAAGGCAAGGCACGGTCAGGCGAGGCAAGGCTAAGGCACGACAACGCAAGGCTAGGCAATGCACGGAATGCAAGGAAAGAGTAACGGAAGACAAGGAATGCAAAGGAAAGCAGGGGAAGGCAAGGGTAACGAAAGGAACGGCACGGTAAGGGGAAACAAGGCTAAGGCACGACAACACAGGGCTAGGCAATGCAGGGCGAGGCAAGGAAAGGGTAACGCAATGCAAGGCACGGTTTGGGGAGGCAAGGCTAATGCACGACAACGCAAGGCTAGGCAATGAACGGAAGGGAAGCAAAGAGTAACGGAAGGCAAGGAATGCAAGGCAAAGCAAGGCAACGCAAGCAAGGCTATGGCAAAGTGAAAAAAATCTAAGGCACGACCACGCAAGGCTAGGCAATGCACGGAAGGCAAGCAAAGAGTAACGGAAGGCAAGGAAGGCAAGGCAAAGCAAGGCAACGCAAGAAAGGCTATGGCAAGGTGAAAAAAGGCTAAGACACGACAACGCAAGGCTAGGCAATGCACGGAAGGCAAGCAAAGAGTAACGGAATGCAAGGAAGGCAAGGGAAAGCAAGGCAAGGCAAGGGTAACGGAAGGAACGGCACGGTAAGGGGAAACAAAGCTAAGGCACGACAATGCAGGGCTAGGCAATGGACGGCAAGGCAAGGAAAGGGTAACGCAAGGCAAGGCACGGTGAGGCAAGACAAGGCAAATGCACGACAACGCACGGCTACGCAATTCACGGCAAGGCAAGGAAAGGGTACCGCAAGGCAAGGCACGGTCAGGCGAGGCAAGGCTGATGCACGACAACGCACGGCTAGGCAATGCACGGAAGGCAAGCAAAGAGTAAAGGAAGGCAAGGAATGCAAAGGAAAGCAGGGGAAGGCAAGAGTAACGAAAGGAACGGCACGGTAAGGGGAAACAAGGCTGAGGCACGACAACACAGGGCTAGGCAATGCAGGGCAAGGCAAGGAAAGGGTAACGCAAGGCAAGGCACGGTTTGGGGAGGCAAGGCTAATGCACGACAACGCGAGGCTAGGCAATGCACGGAAGGCAATCAAAGAGTAACGGAAGGAAAGGAAGGCAAGGCAAAGCAAGGCAAGGCAAGTGTAACAAAAGGAAAGGCACGGCAAGGGGAAACAAGGCTAAGGAACGGAAAAGCACGGCTAGGCAATGCACGGCAAGGCAAGGAAAGGGTAACGCAAGGCAAGGCACGGTCAGGCGAGGCAAGGCTAAGGCACGACAACGCAAGTCTAGGCAATGCACGGAAGGCAAGCAAAGTGTAACGGAAGGCAAGGAGGGCAAGGGAAAGCAGGGGAAGGCAAGGGTAACGGAAGAAACGGCACGGTAAGGGGAAACAAGCCTAAGGCACGACAACGCAGGTCTAGGCAATGCACGGCAAGTCAAGGAAAGGGTAACGCAAGGCAAGGCACGGTCAGGCGAGGCAAGGGTAAAGCACGACAACGCAAGGCTACGCAGTGCACGGCTGGGAAATGAAAGAGTAACGGAAGGAAAGGAAGGCAAGGCAAAGCAAGGCAAGGCAAGTGTAACAAAAGGCACGGCACGGCAAGGGGAAACAAGGCTAAGGCACGGCAACGCAAGGCTAAGCAATTCACGGCCAGGCAAGGAAAGGGTAACGCAAGGCACGACACGGTCAGGCGAGGCAAGGCTAATGCATGACAGCGCAAGGCTAGGCAATGCACGGAAGGCAAGCAAAGAGTAACGGAAACCAAGAAAGGCAAGGGAAATCAAGGCAAGGCAAGGGTAACGGAAGGAACGGCACGGCAAGGGGAAACAAGGCTAAGGCACGACAACGCACGGCTAGGCAATTCACGGCAAGGCAAGGAAAGGGTAACGCCAGGCAAGGCACGGTCAGGCAAGGCAAGGCTAATGCACGACAAGGCAAGGCTAGGCAGTGCACGGCAAGGCAAGTAAAGGGTAACGCAAGGCAAGGCACGGTCAGGCGAGGCAAGGCTAATGCACGACAACGCAAGGCTAGGCAATGCACGGAAGGCAAGGAAAGAGTAACGGAAGGCAAGGAAGGCAAGGGAAACCAAAGCAAGGCAAGGGTAACGGAAGGAACGGCTCGACAAGGGGAAACAAGGCTAAGGCACGGCAACGCAGGGCTAGGCAATGCACGGCAAGGCAAGGAAAGGGTAACGCAAGGCAAGGCACTGTCAGGCGAGTCAAAGCTAATGCACGACATCGCAAGGCTAGGCAGTGCACGGCTAGGCAAGGAAAAAGTAACGGAAGGAAAGGAAGGCAAGGCAAAGCATGGCAAGGCAAATGTAACAACAGGCACGGCACGGCAAGGGGAAACAAGGCTAAGGCACGACAACGCAAGGCTAGGCAATGCACGGAAGGCAAGCAAAGAGTAACGGAAGGCAAGGAAGGCAAAGGAAAGCAAGGCAAGTCAAGTGTAACCAAAGGCACGGCCACGGCAAGGGGAAACAAGGCTAAGGCACGGCAACGCAAGGCTAGGCAATGGACGGCAAGGCAAGGAAAGGGTAACGCAAGGCAAGGCACGGTTAGGCGAGGCATGGCTAAGGCACGACAACGCAAGGCTAGGCAGTGCACGGAAGGCAAGCAAAGAGTAACGGAAGGCAAGGAATGCAAGGCAAAGCAAGGCAACGCAAACAAGGCTATGGCAAGGTGAATAAAGGCTCAGGCACGACAACGCAAGGCTAGGCAATGCACGGCCAGCCAAGGAAAAGGTAACGCAAGGGAAGGCACTGTGAGGCAAGGCAAGGCTAATGCACGACAGCGCAAGGCTAGGCAATGCACGGAAGGCAAGCAAAGAGTAACGGAAACCAAGGAAGGCAAGGGAAAGCAAGGCAAGGCAAGGGTAACGGAAGGAACGGCACGGCAAGGGGAAACAAGGGTAAGGCACGACAACGCACGGCTAGGCAATGCACGGCAAGGCAAGGCAAGGGTAACGCCAGGCAAGGCACGGTCAGGCAAGGCAAGGCTAATGCACGACAAGGCAAGGCTAGGCAGTGCACGGCAAGGCAAGGAAAGGGTACCGCAAGGCAAGGCACGGTGACGCAAGACAAGGCAAATGCACGACAACGCACGGCTAGGCAATGCACGGAAGGCAAGCAAAGAGTAACGGAACGCAAGGAAGGCAAGGGAAGGGTAACGGAAGGAATGGCTCGGCAAGGGGAAACAAAGCTAAGGCACGGCAACGCAGGGCTAGGCAATGCACGGCAAGGCAAGGAAAGGGTAACGCAAGGCAAGGCACTGTCAGGCGAGGCAAAACTAATGCACGACATCGCAAGGCTAGGCAGTGCACGGCTAGGCAAGGAAAGAGTAACGGAAGGTAAGGAAGGCAAGGCAAACCATGGCAAGGCAAGTGTAACCCAAGGCACGTCCACGGCAATGGGAAACAAGGCTAAGGCACGACAACGCAAGGCTAGGCAATGCACGGAATGCAAGCAAAGAGTAACGGAAGGCAAGGAATGCAAAGGAAAGCAGGGGAAGGCAAGGTTAACGAAAGGAACGGCACGATGAGGGGAAACAAGGCTAAGGCACGACAACACGCTGCTAGGCAATGCAGGGCAAGGCAAGGAAAGGGTAACGCAATGCAAGGCACGGTTTGGGGATTCAAGGCGAATGCACGACAACGCAAGGCTAGGCAATGCACGGAAGGCAAGCAAAGAGTAACGGAAGGCAAGGAAGGCAAGGCAAAGCAAGGCAACGCAAGCAAGGCTATGGCAAGGTGAAAAAAGGCTAAGACACGACAACGCAAGCCTAGGCAATGCACGGAAGGCAAGCAAAGAGTAACGGAAGGCCAGGAAGGCAAGGGAAAGCAAGGCAAGGCAAAGGTAACGGAAGGAACGGCACGGTAAGGGGAAACAAAGATAACGCATGACAATGCAGGGCTAGGCAATGCACGGCAAGGCAAGGAAAGGGTAACGCAAGGCAAGGCACGGTGAGGCAAGACAAGGCAAATGCACGACAACGCACGGCTAGGCAATGCACGGCAAGGCAAGGAAAGGGTACCGCAAGGCAAGGCACGGTCTGGCGAGGCAAGTCGAAGTAACGACAACGCAAGGCTAGGCAATGTACGGAAGGCAAGCAAAGAGTAACGGAAGGCAAGGAAGGCAAGGGAAAGCAAGGCAAGGCAATGGTAACGGAAGGAACGGCACGGCAAGGGGAAACAGGGCTAATGCACGACAACGCACGGCTAGGCAATGCCCTGCAAGGCAAGGAAAGGGTAACGCAAGGCAAGGCACGGTGAGGCAAGGCAAGGCTGATGCACGACAACGCATGGCTAGGCAATTCACGGCAAGGCAAGGAAAGGGTAACGCAAGGCAAGGCACGGTCAGGCGAGGCAAGGCTAAGGCACGACAACGCAAGGCTAGGCAATGCACGGAAGGCAAGCAAAGAGTAACGGAAGGCAAGGAAGGCAAGGGAAACCAAGGCAAGGCAAGGGTAACGGAAGGAACGGCTCGGCAAGGGGAAACAAGGCTAAGGCACGGCAACCCAGGGCTAGGCAATGCACGGCAAAGCAAGGAAAGGGTAACGCAAGGCAAGGCACTGTCAGGCGAGGCAAAGCTAATGCACGACATCGCAAGGCTAGGCAGAGCACGGCTAGGCAAGGAAAAAGTAACGGAAGGAAAGGAAGGCAAGGCAAAGCATGGCAAGGCAAGTGTAACAACAGGCACGGCACGGCAAGGGAAAACAAGGCTAAGGCACGACAACGCAAGGCTAGGCAATGCACGAAAGGCAAGCAAAGAGTAACGGAAGGCAAGGAATGCAAAGGAAAGCAGGGGAAGGCAAGGGTAACGAAAGGAACGGCACGGTAAGGGGAAACAAGGCTAAGGCACGACAACACAGGGCTAGGCAATGCAGGGCAAGGCAAGGAAAGGGTAACGCAAGGCAAGGCACGGTTTGGGGAGGCAAGGCTAATGCACGACAACGCAAGGCTAGGCAATGCACGGAAGGCAAGCAAAGAGTAACGTAAGGCAAGGAAGGCAAGGGAAAGCAAGGCAAGGCAAGTGTAACCAAAGGCACGGCCACGGCAAGGGGAAACAAGGCTAAGGCACGGCAACGCAAGGCTAGGCAATGCACGGCAAGGCAAGGAAAGGGTAACGCAAGGCAAGGCACGGTTTGGGGAGGGAAGGCTAATGCACGACAACGCAAGTCTAGGCAATGCACGGAAGGCAAGCAAAGAGTAAGGGAAGGCAAGGAATGCAAGGCAAAGCAAGGCAACGCAAGCAAGGCTATGGCAAGGTGAAAAAAGGCTAAGACACGACAACGCAAGCCTAGGCAATGCACGGAAGGCAAGCAAAGAGTAACGGAAGGCAAGGAAGGCAAGGGAAAGCAAGGCAAGGCAAGGGTAACGGAAGGAACGGCACGGTAAGGGGAAACAAAGCTAAGGCACGACAATGCAGGGCTAGGCAATGCACGGCAAGGCAAGGAAAGGGTAACGCAAGGCAAGGCACGGTGACGCAAGACAAGGCAAATGCACGACAACGCACGGCTAGGCAATGCACGGCAAGGCAAGGAAAGGGTACCGCAAGGCAAGGCACGGTCAGGCGAGGCAAGGCTAAGGCACGACAACGCAAGGCTAGGCAATGCACGGAAGGCAAGCAAAGAGTAACGGAACGCAAGGAAGGCAAGGGAAAGCAAGGCAAGGCAATGGTAACGGAAGGAACGGCACGGCAAGGGGAAACAAGGCTAAGGCACGACAACGCACGGCTAGGCAATGCACTGCAAGGCAAGGAAAGGGTAACGCAAGGCAAGGCACGGTGAGGCAAGTCAAGGCTGATGCACGACAACGCACGGCTAGGCAATTCACGGAAGGCAAGAAAAGAGTAACGGAACGCAAGGAAGGCAAGGGAAAGCAAGGCAAGGCAAGGTTAACGGAAGGAACGGCACGGCAAGGGGAAACAAGGCTAAGGCACGGCAACGCACGGCTAGGCAATGCAGGGCAAGGCAAGGAAATGGTAACGAAAGGCAAGGCACGATTTGGGGAGGCAAGGCTAATGCACGCAAACGCAAGGCTAGGCAGTGCACGGCTAGGCAAGGAAAGAGTAACGGAAGGAAAGGAAGGCAAGGCAAAGCAAGGCAAGGCAAGTGTAACAAAAGGCAAGGCACGGCAAGGGGAAACAAGGCTAAGGCACGACAACACAGGGCTAGGCAAATCAGGGCAAGGCAAGGAAAGGGTAACGCAAGGCAAGGCACGGTTTAGGGAGGCAAGGCTAATGCACGACAACGCAAGGCTAGGCAATGAACGGAAGGCAAGCAAAGAGTAACGGAAGGCAAGGAAGGCAAGGGAAAGAAAGGCAAGGCAAGTGTAACCAAAGGCACGGCCACGGCAAGGGGAAACAAGGCTAAGGCACGGCAACGCAAGGCTAGGCAATGCACGGCAAGTCAAGGAAAGGGTAACGCAAGGCAAGGCACGGTTAGGCGAGGCATGGCTAAGGCTCGACAACTCAAGGCTAGGCAATGCACGGAAGGCAAGCAAAGAGTAACGGAAGGCAAGGAATGCATCGCAAAGCAAGGCAACGCAAACAAGGCTATGGCAAGGTGAAAAAAGGCTCAGGCACGACAACGCAAGGCTAGGCAATGCACGGAAGGCAAGCAAAGAGTAACGGAATGGAAGGAAGGCAAGGCAAAGCAAGGCAAAGCAAGCAAGGCTATGGCAAGGTGAAACAAGGCTAAGGCACCACAACGCACGGCTAGGCAATGCACGGCCAGCCAAGGAAAAGGTAACGCAAGGGAAGGCACTGTGAGGCAAGGCAAGGCTAATGCACGACAGCGCAAGGCTAGGCAATGCACGGAAGGCAAGCAAAGAGTAACGGAAGGCAAGGAAGGCAAGGGAAAGCAAGGCAACGCAAGCAAGGCTATGGCAAGGTGAAAAAAGGCTAAGACACGACAACGCAAGGCTAGGCAATGCACGGAAGGCAAGCAAAGAGTAACGGAACGCAAGGAAGGCAAGGGAAACAAAGGCAAGGGAAGGGTAACGGAAGGAATGGCTCGGCAAGGGGAAACAAGGCTAAGGCACGGCAACGCAGGGCTAGGCAATGCACGGCAAGGCAAGGAAAGGGTAACGCAAGGCAAGGCACTGTCAGGCGAGGCAAAACTAATGCACGACATCGCAAGGCTAGGCAGTGCACGGCTAGGCAAGGAAAGAGTAACGGAAGGAAAGGAAGGCAAGGCAAAGCATGGCAAGGCAAGTGTAACAATAGGCACGGCACGGCAATGGGAAACAAGGCTAAGGCACGACAACGCAAGGCTAGGCAATGCACGGAAGGCAAGCAAAGAGTAACGGAAGGCAAGGAATGCAAAGGAAAGCAGGGGAAGGCAAGGGTAACGAAAGGAACGGCACGGTAAGGGGAAACAAGGCTAAGGCACGACAACACAGGGCTAGGCAATGCAGGGCAAGGCAAGGTAAGGGTAACGCAAGGCAAGGCACGGTCAGGCGAGGCAAGGCTAAGGCACGACAACGCAAGGCTAGGCAATGCACGGAAGGCAAGAAAAGAGTAACGGAACGCAAGGAAGGCAAGGGAAAGCAAGGCAACGCAAGGTTAACGGAAGGAACGGCACGGCAAGGGGAAACAAGGCTAAGGCACGGCAACGCACGGCTAGGCAATGCAGGGCAAGGCAAGGAAATGGTAACGCAAGGCAAGGCACGATTTGGGGAGGCAAGGCTAATGCACGACAACGCAAGTCTAGGCAGTGCACGGCTATGCAAGGAAAGAGTAACGGAAGGAAAGGAAGGCAAGGCAAAGCAAGGCAAGGCAAGTGTAACAAAAGGCAAGGCACGGCAAGGGGAAACAAGGCTAAGGAACGGCAACGCACGGCTAGGCAATGCACGGCCAGGCAAGGAAAGGGTAACGCAAGGCAAGGCACGGTAAGGCAAGACAAGGCTAATGCACGACAACGCACGGCTAGGCAATGCATGTCAAGGCAAGGAAAGGGTAACGCAAGGCAAGGCACGGTCAGGCGAGGCAAGGCTAATGCACGACAACGCAAGGCTAGGCAATGCACGGAAGGCAAGCAAAGAGTAACGGAAGGCAAGGAAGGCAAGGGAAACCAAGGCAAGGCAAGGGTAACGGAAGGAACGGCACGGCAAGGGGAAACAAGGCTAAGGCACGGCAACCAACGGCTAGGCAATGCAGGGCAAGGCAAGGAAATGGTAACGCAAGGCAAGGCACGATTTGGGGAGGCAAGGCTAATGCACGACAACGCAAGGCTAGGCAGTGCACGGCTAGGCAAGGAAAGAGTAACGGAAGGAAAGGAAGGCAAGGCAAAGCAAGGCAAGGCAAGTGTAACAAAAGGCAAGGCACGGCAAGGGGAAACAAGGCTAAGGAACGGCAACGAACGGCTAGGCAATGCACGGCCAGGCAAGGAAAGGGTAACGCAAGGCAAGGCACGGTAAGGCAAGACAAGGCTAATGCACGACAACGCACGGCTAGGCAATGCATGTCAAGGCAAGGAAAGGGTAACGCAAGGCAAGGCACGGTCAGGCGAGGCAAGGCTAATGCACGACAACGCAAGGCTAGGCAATGCACGGAAGGCAAGCAAAGAGTAACGGAAGGCAAGGAAGGCAAGGGAAACCAAGGCAAGGCAAGGGTAACGGAAGGAACGGCTCGACAAGGGGAAACAAGGCTAAGGCACGGCAACGCAGGGCTAGGCAATGCACGGTAAGGCAAGGAAAGGGTAACGCAAGGCAAGGCACTGTCAGGCGAGTCAAAGTTAATGCACGACCTCGCAAGGCTAGGCAGTGCACGGCTAGGCAAGGAAAAAGAAACGGAAGGAAAGGAAGGCAAGGCAAAGCATGGCAAGGCAAGTGTAACAACAGGCACGGCACGGCCAGGGGAAACAAGGCTAAGGCACGACAACGCAAGGCTAGGCAATGCACGGAAGGCAAGCAAAGAGTAACGAAAGGCAAGGAATGAAAAGGAAAGCAGGGGAAGGCAAGGGTAACGAAAGGAACGGCACGGTAAGGGGAAACAAGGCTAAGGCACGACAACACAGGGCTAGGCAATGCAGGGCAAGGCAAGGAAAGGGTAACGCAAGGCAAGGCACGGTTTGGGGAGGCAAGGCTAATGCACGACAACACAAGGCTAGGCAATGAACGGAAGGCAAGCAAAGAGTAACGGAAGGCAAGGAAGGCAAGGGAAAGCAAGGCAAGGCAAGTGTAACCAAAGGCACGGCCACGGCAAGGGGAAACAAGGCTAAGGCACGGCAACGCAAGGCTAGGCAATGCACGGCAAGGCAAGGAAAGGGTAACGCAAGGCAAGGCACGGTTAGGCGAGGCATGGCTAAGGCTCGACAACGCAAGGCTAGGCAATGCACGGAAGGCAAGCAAAGAGTAACGGAGGCAAGGAAGGCAAGGGAAAGCAAGGCAAGGCAAATGTAACCAAAGGCACGGCCACGGCAAGGGGAAACAAGGCTAAGGCACGGCAACGCAAGGCTAGGCAATGCACGGCAAGGCAAGGAAAGGGTAACGCAAGGCAAGGCACGGTAAGGCGAGGCATGGCTAAGGCTCGACAACGCAAGGCTAGGCAATGCACGGAAGGCAAGCAAAGCGTAACGGAAGGCAAGGAATGCAACGCAAAGCAAGGCAACGCAAACAAGGCTATGGCAAGGTGAAAAAAGGCTCAGGCACGACAACGCAAGTATAGGCAATGCACGGAAGGCAAGCAAAGAGTAACGGAATGGAAGGAAAGCAAGGCAAAGCAAGGCAAAGCAAGCAAGGCTATGGCAAGGTGAAACAAGTCTTAAGCACCACAACGCACGGCTAGGCAATGCACGGCCAGCCAAGGAAAAGGTAACGCAAGTCAAGGAACTGTGAGGCAAGGCAAGGCTAATGCACGACAGCGCAAGGCTAGGCAATGCACGGAAGGCAAGCAAAGAGTAACGGAAACCAAGGAAGGCAAGGGAAAGCAAGGCAAGGCAAGGGTAACGGAAGGAACGGCACGGCAAGGGGAAACACGGCTAAGGCACGACAACGCACGGCTAGGCAATGCACGGCAAGGCAAGGCAAGGGTAACACCAGGCAAGGCACGGTCAGGCAAGGCAAGGCTAATGCACGACAAGGCAAGGCTAGGCAGTGCACGGCAAGGCAAGGAAAGGGTAACGCAAGGCAAGGCACTGTCAGGCGAGGCAAGGCTAAGGCACGACAACGCAAGGCTAGGCAATGCACGGAAGGAAAGCAAAGAGTAACGGAAGGCAAGGAAAGCAAGGGAAAGCAAGGCAAGGCAAGGGTAACGGAAGGAACGGCACGGCAAGGGGAAACAAGGCTAAGGCACGACAACGCACGGATAGGCAACGCACGGCAAGGCAAGGCAAGGGTAACACCAGGCAAGGCACGGTCAGGCAAGGCAAGGCTAATGCACGACAAGGCAAGGCTAGGCAGTGCACGGCAAGGCAAGGAAAGGGTAACGCAAGGGAAGGCACTGTCAGGCGAGGCAAGGCTAAGGCACGACAACGCAAGGCTAGGCAATGCACGGAAGGAAAGCAAAGAGTAACGGAAGGCAAGGAAAGGAAGGGAAAGCAAGGCAAGGCAAGGGTAACGGAAGGAACGGCACGGCAAGGGGAAACAAGGCTAAGGCACGACAACACAGGGCTAGGCAATGCAGGGCAAGGCAAGGAAAGGGTAACGCAAGGCAAGGCACGGTTTGGGGAGGCAAGGCTAATGCACGACAACGCAAGGATAGGCAATGCAAGGAAGGCAAGCAAAGAGTAACGGAAGGCAAGGAATGCAAGGCAAAGCAAGGCAACGCAAGCAAGGCTATGGCAAGGTGAAAAAAGGCTAAGGCACGACCACGCAAGGATAGGCAATGCACGGAAGGCAAGCAAAGTGTAACGGAAGGCAAGGAAGGCAAGGGAAACAAAGGCAAGTGAAGGGTAACGGAAGGAATGGCTCGGCAAGGGGAAACAAGGCTAATGCACGGCAACGCAGGGCTAGGCAATGCACGGCAAGGCAAGGAAAGGGTAACGCAAGGCAAGGCACTGTCAGGCGAGGCAAAACTAATGCACGACATCGCAAGGCTAGGCAGTGCACGGCTAGGCAAGGAAAGAGTAACGGAAGGAAAGGAAGGCAAGGCAAAGCATGGCAAGGCAAGTGTAACAATAGGCACGGCACGGCAATGGGAAACAAGGCTAAGGCACGACAACGCAAGGCTAGGCAATGCACGGAAGGCAAGCAAAGAGTAACGGAAGGCAAGGAATGCAAAGGAAAGCAGGGGAAGGCAAGGTTAACGAAAGGAACGGCACGATAAGGGGAAACAAGGCTAAGCCACGACAACACGCTGCTAGGCAATGCAGGGCAAGGCAAGGAAAGGGTAACGCAATGCAAGGCACGGTTTGGGGATTCAAGGCGAATGCACGACAACGCAAGGCTAGGCAGTGCACGGCTAGGCAAGGAAAGAGTAACGGAAGGAAAGGAAGGCAAGGCAAAGCAAGGCAAGGCAAGTGTAACAAAAGGCAAGGCACGGCAAGGGGAAACAAGGCTAAGGAACGGCAACGCAGGGCTAGGCAATGCACGGCAAGGCAAGGAAAGGGTAATGCAAGGCAAGGCACGGTCAGGCGAGGCAAGGGTAATGCACGACAACGCAAGGCTACGCAGTGCACGGATAGGCAAGCAAAGAGTAATGGAAGGAAAGGAATGCAAGCCAAGCAAGGCAAGGCAAGTGTAACAATAGGCACGGCACGGCAAGGGGAAACAAGGCTAAGGCACGACAACTCAACGCTAGGCAATGCACGGAATGCAAGCAAATAGTAACGGAAGACAAGGAATGCAAAGAAAAGCAGGGGAAGGCAAGGGTAACGAAAGGAACGGCACGATAAGGGGAAACAAGGCTAAGGCACGACAACACGCTGCTAGGCAATGCAGGGCAAGGCAAGGAAAGGGTAACTCAAGGCAAGGCACGGTTTGGGGAGGCAAGGCTAATGCACGACAACGCAAGGCTAGGCAATGCACGGAAGGCAAGAGTAACGGAAGGCAAGGAAGGCAAGGCAAAGCAAGGCAACGCAAGCAAGGCTATGGCAAGGTGAAAAAAGGCTAAGACACGACAACGCAAGGCTAGGCAATGCACGGAAGGCAAGCAAAGAGTAACGGAAGGCAAGGAAGGCAAGGGAAAGCAAGGCAAGGCAAGGGTAACGGAAAGAACGGCACGGTAAGGGGAAACAAAGCTAAGGCACGACAATGCAGGGCTAGGCAATGCACGGCAAGGCAAGGAAAGGGTAACGCAAGGCAAGGCACGGTCAGGCGAGGCAAGGCGTAGGAACGACAACGCAAGGCTAGGCAATGCACGGAAGGCAAGCAAAGAGTAACGGAAGGCAAGGAAGGCAAGGGAAAGCAAGGCAAGGCAATGGTAACGGAAGGAACGGCACGGCAAGGGGAAACAAGGCTAAGGCACGACAACGCACGGCTAGGCAATGCACTGCAAGGCAAGGAAAGGGTAACGCAAGGCAAGGCACGGTGAGGCAAGTCAAGGCTGATGCACGACAACGCACGGCTAGGCAATTCACGGCAAGGCAAGGAAAGGGTAACGCAAGGCAAGGCACGGTCAGGCGAGGCAAGGCTAAGGCACGACAACGCAAGGCTAGGCAATGCACGGAAGGCAAGCAAAGAGTAACGGAAGGCAAATAATGCAAGGGAAAGAAGGGGAAGGCAAGGGTAACGAAAGGAACGGCACGGTAAGGGGAAACAAGGCTAAGGCACGACAACACAGGGCTAGGCAATGCAGGGCAAGGCAAGGTAAGGGTAACGCAAGGCAAGGCACGGTCAGGCGAGGCAAGGCTAAGGCACGACAACGCAAGGCTAGGCAATGCACGGAAGGCAAGAAAAGAGTAACGGAACGCAAGGAAGGCAAGGGAAAGCAAGGCAAGGCAAGGTTAACGGAAGGAACGGCACGGCAAGGGGAAACAAGGCTAAGGCACGGCAACGCACGGCTAGGCAATGCAGGGCAAGGCAAGGAAATGGTAACGCAAGGCAAGGCACGATTTGGGGAGGCAAGGCTAATGCACGACAACGCAAGGCTAGGCAGTGCACGGCTAGGCAAGGAAAGAGTAACGGAAGGAAAGGAAGGCAAGGCAAAGCAAGGCAAGGCAAGTGTAACAAAAGGCAAGGCACGGCAAGGGGAAACAAGGCTAAGGAACGGCAACGCACGGCTAGGCAATGCACGGCCAGGCAAGGAAAGGGTAACGCAAGGCAAGGCACGGTAAGGCAAGACAAGGCTAATGCACGACAACGCACGGCTAGGCAATGCATGTCAAGGCAAGGAAAGGGTAACGCAAGGCAAGGCACGGTCAGGCGAGGCAAGGCTAATGCACGACAACGCAAGGCTAGGCAATGCACGGAAGGCAAGCAAAGAGTAACGGAAGGCAAGGAAGGCAAGGGAAACCAAGGCAAGGCAATGGTAACGGAAGGAACGGCACGGCAAGGGGAAACAAGGCTAAGGCACGGCAACGCACGGCTAGGCAATGCAGGGCAAGGCAAGGAAATGGTAACGCAAGGCAAGGCACGATTTGGGGAGGCAAGGCTAATGCACGACATCGCAAGGCTAGGCAGTGCACGGCTAGGCAAGGAAAAAGAAACGGAAGGAAAGGAAGGCAAGGCAAAGCATGGCAAGGCAAGTGTAACAACAGGCACGGCACGGCCAGGGGAAACAAGGCTAAGGCACGACAACGCAAGGCTAGGCAATGCACGGAAGGCAAGCAAAGAGTAACGGAAGGCAAGGAATGCAAAGGAAAGCAGGGGAAGGCAAGGGTAACGAAAGGAACGGCACGGTAAGGGGAAACAAGGCTAAGGCACGACAACACAGGGTTAGGCAATGCAGGGCAAGGCAAGGAAAGGGTAACGCAAGGCAAGGCACGGTTTGGGGAGGCAAGGCTAATGCACGACAACACAAGGCTAGGCAATGAACGGAAGGCAAGCAAAGAGTAACGGAAGGCAAGGAAGGCAAGGGAAAGCAAGGCAAGGCAAGTGTAACCAAAGGCACGGCCACGGCAAGGGGAAACAAGGCTAAGGCACGGCAACGCAAGGCTAGGCAATGAACGGCAAGGCAAGGAAAGGGTAACGCAAGGCAAGGCACGGTTAGGCGAGGCATGGCTAAGGCTCGACAACGCAAGGCTAGGCAATGCACGGAAGGCAAGCAAAGAGTAACGGAAGGCAAGGAATGCAACGCAAAGCAAGGCAACGCAAACAAGGCTATGGCAAGGTGAAAAAAGGCTCAGGCACGACAACGCAAGGCTAGGCAATGCACGGAAGGCAAGCAAAGAGTAACGGAATGGAAGGAAGGCAAGGCAAAGCAAGGCAAAGCAAGCAAGGCTATGGCAAGGTGAAACAAGGCTAAGGCACCACAACGCACGGCTAGGCAATGCACGGCCAGCCAAGGAAAAGGTAACGCAAGGCAAGGCACTGTGAGGCAAGGCAAGGCTAATGCACGACAGCGCAAGGCTAGGCAATGCACGGAAGGCAAGCAAAGAGTAACGGAAACCAAGGAAGGCAAGGGAAAGCAAGGCAAGGCAAGGGTAACGGAAGGAACGGCACGGCAAGGGGAAACACGGCTAAGGCACGACAACGCACGGCTAGGCAATGCACGGCAAGGCAAGGCAAGGGTAACACCAGGCAAGGCACGGTCAGGCAAGGCAAGGCTAATGCACGACAAGGCAAGGCTAGGCAGTGCACGGCAAGGCAAGGAAAGGGTAACGCAAGGCAAGGCACTGTCAGGCGAGGCAAGGCTAAGGCACGACAACGCAAGGCTAGGCAATGCACGGAAGGAAAGCAAAGAGTAACGGAAGGCAAGGAAAGCAAGGGAAAGCAAGGCAAGGCAAGGGTAACGGAAGGAACGGCACGGCAAGGGGAAACAAGGCTAAGGCACGACAACGCACGGATAGGCAACGCACGGCAAGGCAAGGCAAGGGTAACACCAGGCAAGGCACGGTCAGGCAAGGCAAGGCTAATGCACGACAAGGCAAGGCTAGGCAGTGCACGGCAAGGCAAGGAAAGGGTAACGCAAGGGAAGGCACTGTCAGGCGAGGCAAGGCTAAGGCACGACAACGCAAGGCTAGGCAATGCACGGAAGGAAAGCAAAGAGTAACGGAAGGCAAGGAAAGGAAGGGAAAGCAAGGCAAGGCAAGGGTAACGGAAGGAACGGCACGGCAAGGGGAAACAAGGCTAAGGCACGACAACACAGGGCTAGGCAATGCAGGGCAAGGCAAGGAAAGGGTAACGCAAGGCAAGGCACGGTTTGGGGAGGCAAGGCTAATGCACGACAACGCAAGGATAGGCAATGCAAGGAAGGCAAGCAAAGAGTAACGGAAGGCAAGGAATGCAAGGCAAAGCAAGGCAACGCAAGCAAGGCTATGGCAAGGTGAAAAAAGGCTAAGGCACGACCACGCAAGGATAGGCAATGCACGGAAGGCAAGCAAAGAGTAACGGAAGGCAAGGAAGGCAAGGGAAACAAAGGCAAGGGAAGGGTAACGGAAGGACTGGCTCGGCAAGGGGAAACAAGGCTAAGGCACGGCAACGCAGGGCTAGGCAATGCACGGCAAGGCAAGGAAAGGGTAACGCAAGGCAACGCACTGTCAGGCGAGGCAAAACTAATGTACGACATCGCAAGGCTAGGCAGTGCACGGCTAGGCAAGGAAAGAGTAACGGAAGGAAAGGAAGGCAAGGCAAAGCATGGCAAGGCAAGTGTAACAATAGGCACGGCACGGCAATGGGAAACAAGGCTAAGGCACGACAACGCAAGGCTAGGCAATGCAGGGCAAGGCAAGGAAAGGGTAACGCAATGCAAGGCACGGTTTGGGGATTCAAGGCGAATGCACGACAACGCAAGGCTAGGCAATGCACGGAAGGCAAGCAAAGAGTAACGGAAGGCAAGGAAGGCAAGGCAAAGCAAGGCAACGCAAGCAAGGCTATGGCAAGGTGAAAAAAGGCTAAGACACGACAACGCAAGGCTAGGCAATGCACGGAAGGCAAGCAAAGAGTAACGGAAGGCCAGGAAGGCAAGGGAAAGCAAGGCAAGGCAAAGGTAAGGGAAGGAACGGCACGGTAAGGGGAAACAAAGCTAACGCATGACAATGCAGGGCTAGGCAATGCACGGCAAGGCAAGGAAAGGGTAACGCAAGGCAAGGCACGGTGAGGCAAGACAAGGCAAATGCACGACAACGCACGGCTAGGCAATGCACGGCAAGGCAAGGAAAGGGTACCGCAAGGCAAGGCACGGTCTGGCGAGGCAAGTCGAAGTAACGACAACGCAAGGCTAGGCAATGTACGGAAGGCAAGCAAAGAGTAACGGAAGGCAAGGAAGGCAAGGGAAAGCAAGGCAAGGCAATGGTAACGGAAGGAACGGCACGGCAAGGGGAAACAGGGCTAATGCACGACAACGCACGGCTAGGCAATGCCCTGCAAGGCAAGGAAAGGGTAACGCAAGGCAAGGCACGGTCAGGCGAGGCAAGGCTAAGGCACGACAACGCAAGGCTAGGCAATGCACGGAAGGCAAGCAAAGAGTAACGGAAGGCAAGGAAGGCAAGGGAAACCAAGGCAAGGCAAGGGTAACGGAAGGAACGGCTCGGCAAGGGGAAACAAGGCTAAGGCACGGCAACCCAGGGATAGGCAATGCACGGCAAAGCAAGGAAAGGGTAACGCAAGGCAAGGCACTGTCAGGCGAGGCAAAGCTAATGCACGACATCGCAAGGCTAGGCAGAGCACGGCTAGGCAAGGAAAAAGTAACGGAAGGAAAGGAAGGCAAGGCAAAGCATGGCAAGGCAAGTGTAACAACAGGCACGGCACGGCAAGGGGAAACAAGGCTAAGGCACGACAACGCAAGGCTAGGCAAGGCACGAAAGGCAAGCAAAGAGTAACGGAAGGCAAGGAATGCAAAGGAAAGCAGGGGAAGGCAAGGGTAACGAAAGGAACGGCACGGTAAGGGGAAACAAGGCTAAGGCACGACAACACAGGGCTAGGCAATGCAGGGCAAGGCAAGGAAAGGTTAACGCAAGGCAAGGCACGGTTTGGGGAGGCAAGGCTAATGCACGACAACGCAAGGCTAGGCAATGCACGGAAGGCAAGCAAAGAGTAACGTAAGGCAAGGAAGGCAAGGGAAAGCAAGGCAAGGCAAGTGTAACCAAAGGCACGGCCACGGCAAGGGGAAACAAGGCTAAGGCACGGCAACGCAAGGCTAGGCAATGCACGGCAAGGCAAGGAAAGGGTAACGAAAGGCAAGGCACGGTTTGGGGAAGGAAGGCTAATGCACGACAACGCAAGTCTAGGCAATGCACGGAAGGCAAGCAAAGAGTAAGGGAAGGCAAGGAATGCAAGGCAAAGCAAGGCAACGCAAGCAAGGATATGGCAAGGAGAAAAAAGGCTAAGGCACGACCACGCAAGGCTAGGCAATGCACGGAAGGCAAGCAAGGAGTAACGGAAGGCAAGGAAGGCAAGGCAAAGCAAGGCAACGCAAGCAAGGCTATGGCAAGGTGAAAAAAGGCTAAGACACGACAACGCAAGCCTAGGCAATGCACGGAAGGCAAGCAAAGAGTAACGGAAGGCAAGGAAGGCAAGGGAAAGCAAGGCAAGGCAAGGGTAACGGAAGGAACGGCACGGTAAGGGGAAACAAAGCTAAGGCACGACAATGCAGGGCTAGGCAATGCACGGCAAGGCAAGGAAAGGGTAACGCAAGGCAAGGCACGGTGACGCAAGACAAGGCAAATGCACGACAACGCACGGCTAGGCAATGCACGGCAAGGCAAGGAAAGGGTACCGCAAGGCAAGGCACGGTCAGGCGAGGCAAGGCTAAGGCATGACAACGCAAGGCTAGGCAATGCACGGAAGGCAAGCAAAGAGTAACGGAACGCAAGGAAGGCAAGGGAAAGCAAGGCAAGGCAATGGTAACGGAAGGAACGGCACGGCAAGGGGAAACAAGGCTAAGGCACGACAACGCACGGCTAGGCAATGCACTGCAAGGCAAGGAAAGGGTAACGCAAGGCAAGGCACGGTGAGGCAAGTCAAGGCTGATGCACGACAACGCACGGCTAGGCAATTCACGGCAAGGCAAGGAAAGGGTAACGCAAGGCAAGGCACGGTCAGGCGAGGCAAGGCTAAGGCACGACAACGCAAGGCTAGGCAATGCACGGAAGGCAAGCAAAGAGTAACGGAAGGCAAATAATGCAAGGGAAAGAAGGGGAAGGCAAGGGTAACGAAAGGAACGGCACGGTAAGGGGAAACAAGGCTAAGGCACGACAACACAGGGCTAGGCAATGCAGGGCACGGCAAGGTAAGGGTAACGCAAGGCAAGGCACGGTCAGGCGAGGCAAGGCTAAGGCACGACAACGCAAGGCTAGGCAATGCACGGAAGGCAAGAAAAGAGTAACGGAACGCAAGGAAGGCAAGGGAAAGCAAGGCAAGGCAAGGTTAACGGAAGGAACGGCACGGCAAGGGGAAACAAGGCTAAGGCACGGCAACGCACGGCTAGGCAATGCAGGGCAAGGCAAGGAAATGGTAACGCAAGGCAAGGCACGATTTGGGGAGGCAAGGCTAATGCACGACAACGCAAGGCTAGGCAGTGCACGGCTAGGCAAGGAAAGAGTAACGGAAGGAAAGGAAGGCAAGGCAAAGCAAGGCAAGGCAAGTGTAACAAAAGGCAAGGCACGGCAAGGGGAAACAAGGCTAAGGAACGGCAACGCACGGCTAGGCAATGCACGGCCAGGCAAGGAAAGGGTAACGCAAGGCACGGCACGGTAAGGCAAGGCGAGGCTAATGCACGACAACGCACGGCTAGGCAATGCACGGCAAGGCAAGGAAAGGGTAACGCAAGGCAAGGCACGGTTAGGCGAGGCAAGGCTAAGGCACGACAACGCAAGGCTAGGCAATGCACGGAAGGCAAGTAAAGAGTAACGGAAGGCAAGGAATGCAAGGCAAAGCAAGGCAACGCAAACAAGGCTATGGCAAGTTGAAAAAAGGCTAAGGCACGACAACGCAAGCCTAGGCAATGCACGGAAGGCAAGCAAAGAGTAACGGAATTTAGGGAAGGCAAGGCAAAGTAAGGCAAAGCAAGCAAGGCTATGGCAAGGTGAAACAAGGCTAAGGCACCACAACGCACGGCTAGGCAATGCACGGTCAGCCAAGGAAAAGGTAACGCAAGGCAAGGCACTGTGAGGCAAGGCAAGGCTAATGCACGACAGCGCAAGGCTAGGCAATGCACGAAAGGCAAGCAAAGAGTAACGGAAACCAAGGAAGGCAAGGGAAACCAAGGCAAGGCAAGGGTAACGGAAGGAACGGCACGGCAAGGGTAAACAAGGCTAAGGCACGGCAACGCACGGCTAGGCAATGCACGGCAAGGCAAGGAAAGGGTAACGCAAGGCAAGGGACGGTGTGGCAAGGCAAGGCTGATGCACGACAACGCACGGCTAGGCAATGCACGGCAAGGCAAGGAAAGGGTAACGCAAGGCAAGGCACGGTCAGGCGAGGCAAGGGTAATGCACGACAACCCAAGGCTACGCAGTGCACGGCTAGGAAATGAAAGAGTAACGGAAGGCAAGGAAGGCAAGGGAAAGCAAGGCAAGGCAATGGTAACGGAAGGAACGGCACGGCAAGGGGAAACAAGGCTAAGGCAGGACAACGCACGGCTAGGCAATGCACTGCAAGCCAAGGAAAGGGTAACGCAAGGCAAGGCACGGTGAGGCAAGGCAAGGCTGATGCACGAAAACGCACGGCTAGGCAATGCACGGAAGGCAAGCAAAGAGTAACGGAAGGCAAGGAATGCAAAGGAAAGCAGGGGAAGGCAAGGGTAACGAAAGGAACGGCACGGTTAGTGGAAACAAGGCTAAGGCACGACAACACAGTGCTAGGCAATGCACGGAAGGCAAGCAAAGAGTAACGGAAGGAAAGAAAGGCAATGGAAAGCAAGGCAAGGCAAGGGTAACGGAAGGAACGGCACAGCAAGGGGAAACAAGGCTAAGGCACGGCAACGCACGGCTAGGCAATGCACGGCAAGGCAAGGAAAGGGTAACGCAAGGCAAGGCACGGTGAGGCAAGGCAAAGCTGATGCACGACAACGCACGGCTCGGCAATGCACGGCAAGGCAAGGAAAGGGTAACGCAAGGCAAGGCACGGTCAGGCGAGGCAAGGCTAAGGCACGACAACGCAAGGCTAGGCAATGCACGGAAGGCAAGCAAAGAGTAACGGAAGGCAAAGAGGGCAAGGGAAAGCAGGGGAAGGCAAGGGTAACGGAAGGAACGGCACGGTAAGGGGAAACAAGGCTAAGGCACGACAACGCAGGGCTAGGCAATGCACGGCAAGTCAAGGAAAGTGTAACGCAAGGCAAGGCACGGTCAGGCGAGGCAAGGGTAATGCACGACAACGCAAGGCTACGCAGTGCAAGGCTAGGAAATGAAAGAGTAACGGAAGGAAATGAAGGCAAGGCAAAGCAAGGCAAGGCAAGTGTAACAAAAGGCACGGCACGGCAAGGGGAAACAAGGCTAAGGCACGGCAACGCAAGGCTAAGCAATGCAAGGCCAGGCAAGGAAAGGGTAACGCAAGGCACGGCACGGTAAGGCAAGGCGAGGCTAATGCACGACAACGCACGGCTAGGCAATGCACGACAAGGCAAGGAAAGGGTAACGCAAGGCAAGGCACGGTTAGGCGAGGCAAGGCTAAGGCACGACAACGCAAGGCTAGGCAATGCACGGAAGGCAAGCAAAGAGTAACGGAAGGCAAGGAATGCAAGGCAAAGCAAGGCAACGCAAACAAGGCTATGGCAAGTTGAAAAAAGGCTATGGCACGACAACGCAAGCCTAGGCAATGCACGGAAGGCAAGCAAAGTGTAACGCAATGGAAGGAAGGCAAGGCAAAGTAAGGCAAAGCAAGCAAGGCTATGGCAAGGTGAAACAAGGCTAAGGCACCACAACGCACGGCTAGGCAATGAACGGCCAGCCAAGGAAAAGGTAACGCAAGGCAAGGCACGGTGAGGCAAGGCAAGGCTAATGCACGACAGCGCAAGGCTAGGCAATGCACGGAAGGCAAGCAAAGAGTAACGGAAACCAAGGAAGGCAAGGGAAATCAAGGCAAGGCAGGGGTAAAGGAAGGAACGGCACGGTAAGGGGAAACAAAGCTAAGGCACGACAATGCAGGGCTAGGCAATGCACGGCAAGGCAAGGAAAGGGTAACGCAAGGCAAGGCACGGTGAGGCAAGACAAGGCAAATGCACGACAACGCACGGCAGGCAATGCACGGCAAGGCAAGGTAAGGGTACCGCAAGGCAAGGCACGGTCAGGCGAGGCAAGGCTAAGGAACGACAACGCAAGGCTAGGCAATGCACGGAAGGCAAGCAAAGAGTAACGGAAGGCAAGGAAGGCAAGGGAAAGCAAGGGAAGGCAATGGTAACGGAAGGAACGGCACGGCAAGGGGAAACAAGGCTATGGCACGACAACGCACGGCTAGGCAATGCACTGCAAGGCAAGGAAAGGGTAACGCAAGGCAAGGCACGGTGAGGCAAGGCAAGGCTGATGCACGACAACGCACGGCTAGGAAATTCACGGCAAGGCAAGGAAAGGGTAACGCAAGGCAAGGCACGGTCAGGCGAGGCAAGGCTAAGGAACGACAACGCAAGGCCACGCAATGCACGGAAGGCAAGCAAAGAGTAACGGAACGCAAGGAAGGCAAGGGAAAGCAAGGCAAGGCAAGGTTAACGGAAGGAACGGCACGGCAAGGGGAAACAAGGATAAGGCACGGCAACGCACGGCTAGGCAATGCAGGGCCAGGCAAGGAAAGGGTAACGCAAGGCAAGGCACGGTAAGGCGAGACAAGGCTAATGCACGACAACGCACGGCTAGGCAATGCACGGCAAGGCAAGGAAAGGGTAACGCAAGGCAAGGCACGGTCAGGCGAGGCAAGGCTAATGCACGACAACGCATGGCTAGGCAATGCACGGAAGGCAAGCAAAGAGTAACGGAAGGCAAGGAAGGCAAGGGAAACCAAGGCAAGGCAAGGGTAACGGAAGGAACGGCACGGCAAGGGGAAACAAGGCTAAGGCACGGCAACGCACGGCTAGGCAATGCACGGCAAGGCAAGGAAAGGGTAACGCAAGGCAAGGCACGGTGAGGCAAGGCAAGGCTGATGCACGACAACGCACGGCTAGGCAATGCACGGCAAGGCAAGGAAAGGGTAACGCAAGGGAAGGCACGGTCAGGCGAGGCAAGGGTAATGCACGACAACCCAAGGCTACGAAGTGCACGGCTAGGAAATGAAAGAGTAACGGAAGGCAAGGAATGCAAGGCAAAGCAAGGAAACGCAAACAAGGCTATGGCAAGGTGAAAAAAGGCTAAGGCACGACAACGCAAGCCTAGGCAATGCACGGAAGGCAAGCAAAGAGTAACGGAATGGAAGGAAGGCAAGGCAAAGTAAAGCAAAGCAAGCAAGGCTATGGCAAGGTGAAACAAGGCTAAGGCACCACAACGCACGGCTAGGCAATGCACGGCCAGCCAAAGAAAAGGTAACGCAAGGCAAGGCACTGTGAGGCAAGGCAAGCCTAATGCACGACAGCGCAAGTCTAGGCAATGCACGGAAGGCAAGCAAAAAGTAACGGAAACCAAGGAAGTCAAGGGAAATCAAGGCAAGGCAAGGATAAGGGAAGGAACGGCACGGCAAGGGGAAACAAGGCTAAGGCACGACAACGCACGGCTAGGTAATGCACGGCAAGGCAAGGAAAGGGTAACGCCAGGCAAGGCACGGTCAGGCAAGGCAAGGCTAATGCACGACAAGGCAAGGCTAGGCAGTGCACGGCAAGGCAAGGAAAGGGTAACGCAAGGCAAGGCACTGTCAGGCGAGGCAAGGCCAAGGCACGACAACGCAAGGCTAGGCAATGCACGGAAGGAAAGCAAAGAGTAACGGAAGGCAAGGAAAGCAAGGGAAAGCAAGGCAAGGCAAGGGTAACGGAAGGAACGGCACGGCAAGGGGAAACAAGGCTAAGGCACGACAACACAGGGCGAGGCAATGCAGGGCAAGGCAAGGAAAGGGTAACGCAAGGCAAGGCACGGTTTGGGGAGGCAAGGCTAATGCACGACAACGCAAGGCTAGGCAATGCACGGAAGGGAAGCAAAGAGTAATGGAAGGCAAGGAATGCAAGGCAAAGCAAGACAACGCAAGCAAGGCTATGGCAAGGTGAAAAAAGGCTAAGGCACGACCACGCAAGGCTAGGCAATGCACGGAAGGCAAGCAAAGAGTAACGGAATGCAAGGAAGGCAAGGGAAAGCAAGGCAAGGCAAGGGTAACGGAAGGAACGGCACGGTAAGGGGAATCAAAGCTAAGGCACGACAATGCAGGGCTAGGCAATGCACGGCAAGGCAAGGAAAGGGTAATGCAAGGCAAGGCACGGTGAGGCAAGACAAGGCAAATGCACGACAACGCACGGCTAGGCAATGCACGGCAAGGCAAGGAAAGGGTACCGCAAGGCAAGGCACGGTCAGGCGAGGCAAGGCTAAGGAACGACAACGCAAGGCTAGGCAATGCACGGAAGGCAAGCAAAGAGTAACGGAAGGCAAGGAAGGCAAGGGAAAGCAAGGCAAGGCAATGGTAACGGAAGGAACGGCAGGGCAAGTGGAAACAAGGCTAAGGCAGGACACCGCACGGCTAGGCAATGCACTGCAAGGCAAGGAACGGGTAACGCAAGGCAAGGCACGGCAAGGCAAGGCAAGGCTGATGCACGACAACGCACGGCTAGGCAATGCACGGTAGGCAGGCAAAGAGTAACGGAAGGCAAGGAATGCAAAGGAAAGCAGGGGAAGGCAAGGGTAACGGAAGGAACGGCACAGCAAGGGGAATCAAGGCTAAGGCACGGCAACGCACGGCTAGGCAATGCACGGCAAGGCAAGGAAATGGTAACGCAAGGCAAGGCACGGTTTGGGGAGGCAAGGCTAATGCACGACTACGCAAGGCTAGGCAGTGCACGGCTAGGGAAGGAAAGAGTAACGGAAGGAAAGGAAGGCAACGCAAAGCATGGCAAGGCATGTGTAACAACAGGCACGGCACGGCAAGGGCAAACAAGGCTAAGGCACGACAACGCAAGGCTAGGCAATGCACGGAAGGCAAGCAAAGAGTAACGGAAGGCAAGGAATGCAAAGGAAAGCAGGGGAAGGCAAGGGTAACGAAAGGAACGGCACGGTAAGGGGAAACAAGGCTAAGGCACGACAACGCAGGGCTAGGCAATGCAGGGCAAGGCAAGGAAAGGGTACCGCAAGGCAAGGCACGGTCAGGCGAGGCAAGGCTAAGGCACGACAACGCAAGGCTAGGCAATGCACGGAAGGCAAGCAAAGAGTAACGGAACGCAAGGAAGACAAGGGAAAGCAAGGCAAGGCAAGTGTAACCAAAGGCACGGCCACGGCAAGGGGAAACAAGGCTAAGGCACGGCAACGCAAGGCTAGGCAATGGACGGCAAGGCAAGGAAAGGGTAACGCAAGGCAAGGCACGGTTAGGCGAGGCATGGCTAAGGCACGACAACGCAAGGCTAGGCAGTGCACGGAAGGCAAGCAAAGAGTAACGGAAGGCAAGGAATGCAAGGCAAAGCAAGGCAACGCAAACAAGGCTATGGCAAGGTGAATAAAGGCTCAGGCACGACAACGCAAGGCTAGGCAATGCACGGCCAGCCAAGGAAAAGGTAACGCAAGGGAAGGCACTGTGAGGCAAGGCAAGGCTAATGCACGACAGCGCAAGGCTAGGCAATGCACGGAAGGCAAGCAAAGAGTAACGGAAACCAAGGAAGGCAAGGGAAAGCAAGGCAAGGCAAGGGTAACGGAAGGAACGGCACGGCAAGGGGAAACAAGGCTAAGGCACGACAACGCACGGCTAGGCAATGCACGGCAAGGCAAGGCAAGGGTAACGCCAGGCAAGGCACGGTCAGGCAAGGCAAGGCTAATGCACGACAAGGCAAGGCTAGGCAGTGCACGGCAAGGCAAGGAAAGGGTACCGCAAGGCAAGGCACGGTGACGCAAGACAAGGCAAATGCACGACAACGCACGGCTAGGCAATGCACGGAAGGCAAGCAAAGAGTAACGGAACGCAAGGAAGGCAAGGGAAGGGTAACGGAAGGAATGGCTCGGCAAGGGGAAACAAAGCTAAGGCACGGCAACGCAGGGCTAGGCAATGCACGGCAAGGCAAGGAAAGGGTAACGCAAGGCAAGGCACTGTCAGGCGAGGCAAAACTAATGCACGACATCGCAAGGCTAGGCAGTGCACGGCTAGGCAAGGAAAGAGTAACGGAAGGTAAGGAAGGCAAGGCAAACCATGGCAAGGCAAGTGTAACCCAAGGCACGTCCACGGCAATGGGAAACAAGGCTAAGGCACGACAACGCAAGGCTAGGCAATGCACGGAATGCAAGCAAAGAGTAACGGAAGGCAAGGAATGCAAAGGAAAGCAGGGGAAGGCAAGGTTAACGAAAGGAACGGCACGATAAGGGGAAACAAGGCTAAGGCACGACAACACGCTGCTAGGCAATGCAGGGCAAGGCAAGGAAAGGGTAACGCAATGCAAGGCACGGTTTGGGGATTCAAGGCGAATGCACGACAACGCAAGGCTAGGCAATGCACGGAAGGCAAGCAAAGAGTAACGGAAGGCAAGGAAGGCAAGGCAAAGCAAGGCAACGCAAGCAAGGCTATGGCAAGGTGAAAAAAGGCTAAGACACGACAACGCAAGCCTAGGCAATGCACGGAAGGCAAGCAAAGAGTAACGGAAGGCCAGGAAGGCAAGGGAAAGCAAGGCAAGGCAAAGGTAACGGAAGGAACGGCACGGTAAGGGGAAACAAAGATAACGCATGACAATGCAGGGCTAGGCAATGCACGGCAAGGCAAGGAAAGGGTAACGCAAGGCAAGGCACGGTGAGGCAAGACAAGGCAAATGCACGACAACGCACGGCTAGGCAATGCACGGCAAGGCAAGGAAAGGGTACCGCAAGGCAAGGCACGGTCTGGCGAGGCAAGTCGAAGTAACGACAACGCAAGGCTAGGCAATGTACGGAAGGCAAGCAAAGAGTAACGGAAGGCAAGGAAGGCAAGGGAAAGCAAGGCAAGGCAATGGTAACGGAAGGAACGGCACGGCAAGGGGAAACAGGGCTAATGCACGACAACGCACGGCTAGGCAATGCCCTGCAAGGCAAGGAAAGGGTAACGCAAGGCAAGGCACGGTGAGGCAAGGCAAGGCTGATGCACGACAACGCATGGCTAGGCAATTCACGGCAAGGCAAGGAAAGGGTAACGCAAGGCAAGGCACGGTCAGGCGAGGCAAGGCTAAGGCACGACAACGCAAGGCTAGGCAATGCACGGAAGGCAAGCAAAGAGTAACGGAAGGCAAGGAAGGCAAGGGAAACCAAGGCAAGGAAAGGGTAACGGAAGGAACGGCACGGCAAGGGGAAACAAGGCTAAGGCACGGCAACCAACGGCTAGGCAATGCAGGGCAAGGCAAGGAAATGGTAACGCAAGGCAAGGCACGATTTGGGGAGGCAAGGCTAATGCACGACAACGCAAGGCTAGGCAGTGCACGGCTAGGCAAGGAAAGAGTAACGGAAGGAAAGGAAGGCAAGGCAAAGCAAGGCAAGGCAAGTGTAACAAAAGGCAAGGCACGGCAAGGGGAAACAAGGCTAAGGAACGGCAACGAACGGCTAGGCAATGCACGGCCAGGCAAGGAAAGGGTAACGCAAGGCAAGGCACGGTAAGGCAAGACAAGGCTAATGCACGACAACGCACGGCTAGGCAATGCATGTCAAGGCAAGGAAAGGGTAACGCAAGGCAAGGCACGGTCAGGCGAGGCAAGGCTAATGCACGACAACGCAAGGCTAGGCAATGCACGGAAGGCAAGCAAAGAGTAACGGAAGGCAAGGAAGGCAAGGGAAACCAAGGCAAGGCAAGGGTAACGGAAGGAACGGCTCGACAAGGGGAAACAAGGCTAAGGCACGGCAACGCAGGGCTAGGCAATGCACGGTAAGGCAAGGAAAGGGTAACGCAAGGCAAGGCACTGTCAGGCGAGTCAAAGTTAATGCACGACCTCGCAAGGCTAGGCAGTGCACGGCTAGGCAAGGAAAAAGAAACGGAAGGAAAGGAAGGCAAGGCAAAGCATGGCAAGGCAAGTGTAACAACAGGCACGGCACGGCCAGGGGAAACAAGGCTAAGGCACGACAACGCAAGGCTAGGCAATGCACGGAAGGCAAGCAAAGAGTAACGAAAGGCAAGGAATGAAAAGGAAAGCAGGGGAAGGCAAGGGTAACGAAAGGAACGGCACGGTAAGGGGAAACAAGGCTAAGGCACGACAACACAGGGCTAGGCAATGCAGGGCAAGGCAAGGAAAGGGTAACGCAAGGCAAGGCACGGTTTGGGGAGGCAAGGCTAATGCACGACAACACAAGGCTAGGCAATGAACGGAAGGCAAGCAAAGAGTAACGGAAGGCAAGGAAGGCAAGGGAAAGCAAGGCAAGGCAAGTGTAACCAAAGGCACGGCCACGGCAAGGGGAAACAAGGCTAAGGCACGGCAACGCAAGGCTAGGCAATGCACGGCAAGGCAAGGAAAGGGTAACGCAAGGCAAGGCACGGTTAGGCGAGGCATGGCTAAGGCTCGACAACGCAAGGCTAGGCAATGCACGGAAGGCAAGCAAAGAGTAACGGAAGGCAAGGAAGGCAAGGGAAAGCAAGGCAAGGCAAATGTAACCAAAGGCACGGCCACGGCAAGGGGAAACAAGGCTAAGGCACGGCAACGCAAGGCTAGGCAATGCACGGCAAGGCAAGGAAAGGGTAACGCAAGGCAAGGCACGGTTAGGCGAGGCATGGCCAAGGCTCGACAACGCAAGGCTAGGCAATGCACGGAAGGCAAGCAAAGCGTAACGGAAGGCAAGGAATGCAACGCAAAGCAAGGCAACGCAAACAAGGCTATGGCAAGGTGAAAAAAGGCTCAGGCACGACAACGCAAGTATAGGCAATGCACGGAAGGCAAGCAAAGAGTAACGGAATGGAAGGAAAGCAAGGCAAAGCAAGGCAAAGCAAGCAAGGCTATGGCAAGGTGAAACAAGGCTAAGGCACCACAACGCACGGCTAGGCAATGCACGGCCAGCCAAGGAAAAGGTAACGCAAGTCAAGGAACTGTGAGGCAAGGCAAGGCTAATGCACGACAGCGCAAGGCTAGGCAATGCACGGAAGGCAAGCAAAGAGTAACGGAAACCAAGGAAGGCAAGGGAAAGCAAGGCAAGGCAAGGGTAACGGAAGGAACGGCACGGCAAGGGGAAACACGGCTAAGGCACGACAACGCACGGCTAGGCAATGCACGGCAAGGCAAGGCAAGGGTAACACCAGGCAAGGCACGGTCAGGCAAGGCAAGGCTAATGCACGACAAGGCAAGGCTAGGCAGTGCACGGCAAGGCAAGGAAAGGGTAACGCAAGGCAAGGCACTGTCAGGCGAGGCAAGGCTAAGGCACGACAACGCAAGGCTAGGCAATGCACGGAAGGAAAGCAAAGAGTAACGGAAGGCAAGGAAAGCAACGGAAAGCAAGGCAAGGCAAGGGTAACGGAAGGAACGGCACGGCAAGGGGAAACAAGGCTAAGGCACGACAACACAGGGCTAGGCAATGCAGGGCAAGGCAAGGAAAGGGTAACGCAAGGCAAGGCACGGTTTGGGGAGGCAAGGCTAATGCACGACAACGCAAGGATAGGCAAAGCAAGGAAGGCAAGCAAAGAGTAACGGAAGGCAAGGAATGCAAGGCAAAGCAAGGCAACGCAAGCAAGGCTATGGCAAGGTGAAAAAAGGCTAAGGCACGACCACGCAAGGATAGGCAATGCACGGAAGGCAAGCAAAGTGTAACGGAAGGCAAGGAAGGCAAGGGAAACAAAGGCAAGTGAAGGGTAACGGAAGGAATGGCTCGGCAAGGGGAAACAAGGCTAAGGCACGGCAACGCAGGGCTAGGCAATGCACGGCAAGGCAAGGAAAGGGTAACGCAAGGCAAGGCACTGTCAGGCGAGGCAAAACTAATGCACGACATCGCAAGGCTAGGCAGTGCACGGCTAGGCAAGGAAAGAGTAACGGAAGGAAAGGAAGGCAAGGCAAAGCATGGCAAGGCAAGTGTAACAATAGGCACGGCACGGCAATGGGAAACAAGGCTAAGGCACGACAACGCAAGGCTAGGCAATGCACGGAATGCAAGCAAAGAGTAACGGAAGGCAAGGAATGCAAAGGAAAGCAGGGGAAGGCAAGGTTAACGAAAGGAACGGCACGATAAGGGGAAACAAGGCTAAGCCACGACAACACGCTGCTAGGCAATGCAGGGCAAGGCAAGGAAAGGGTAACGCAATGCAAGGCACGGTTTGGGGATTCAAGGCGAATGCACGACAACGCAAGGCTAGGCAGTGCACGGCTAGGCAAGGAAAGAGTAACGGAAGGAAAGGAAGGCAAGGCAAAGCAAGGCAAGGCAAGTGTAACAAAAGGCAAGGCACGGCAAGGGGAAACAAGGCTAAGGAACGGCAACGCAGGGCTAGGCAATGCACGGCAAGGCAAGGAAAGGGTAATGCAAGGCAAGGCACGGTCAGGCGAGGCAAGGGTAATGCACGACAACGCAAGGCTACGCAGTGCACGGATAGGCAAGCAAAGAGTAATGGAAGGAAAGGAATGCAAGGCAAAGCAAGGCAAGGCAAGTGTAACAATAGGCACGGCACGGCAAGGGGAAACAAGGCTAAGGCACGACAACTCAACGCTAGGCAATGCACGGAATGCAAGCAAATAGTAACGGAAGACAAGGAATGCAAAGGAAAGCAGGGGAAGGCAAGGGTAACGAAAGGAACGGCACGATAAGGGGAAACAAGGCTAAGGCACGACAACACGCTGCTAGGCAATGCAGGGCAAGGCAAGGAAAGGGTAACTCAAGGCAAGGCACGGTTTGGGGAGGCAAGGCTAATGCACGACAACGCAAGGCTAGGCAATGCACGGAAGGCAAGAGTAACGGAAGGCAAGGAAGGCAAGGCAAAGCAAGGCAACGCAAGCAAGGCTATGGCAAGGTGAAAAAAGGCTAAGACACGACAACGCAAGGCTAGGCAATGCACGGAAGGCAAGCAAAGAGTAACGGAAGGCAAGGAAGGCAAGGGAAAGCAAGGCAAGGCAAGGGTAACGGAAAGAACGGCACGGTAAGGGGAAACAAAGCTAAGGCACGACAATGCAGGGCTAGGCAATGCACGGCAAGGCAAGGAAAGGGTAACGCAAGGCAAGGCACGGTCAGGCGAGGCAAGGCGTAGGAACGACAACGCAAGGCTAGGCAATGCACGGAAGGCAAGCAAAGAGTAACGGAAGGCAAGGAAGGCAAGGGAAAGCAAGGCAAGGCAATGGTAACGGAAGGAACGGCACGGCAAGGGGAAACAAGGCTAAGGCACGACAACGCACGGCTAGGCAATGCACTGCAAGGCAAGGAAAGGGTAACGCAAGGCAAGGCACGGTGAGGCAAGTCAAGGCTGATGCACGACAACGCACGGCTAGGCAATTCACGGCAAGGCAAGGAAAGGGTAACGCAAGGCAAGGCACGGTCAGGCGAGGCAAGGCTAAGGCACGACAACGCAAGGCTAGGCAATGCACGGAAGGCAAGCAAAGAGTAACGGAAGGCAAATAATGCAAGGGAAAGAAGGGGAAGGCAAGGGTAACGAAAGGAACGGCACGGTAAGGGGAAACAAGGCTAAGGCACGACAACACAGGGCTAGGCAATGCAGGGCAAGGCAAGGTAAGGGTAACGCAAGGCAAGGCACGGTCAGGCGAGGCAAGGCTAAGGCACGACAACGCAAGGCTAGGCAATGCACGGAAGGCAAGAAAAGAGTAACGGAACGCAAGGAAGGCAAGGGAAAGCAAGGCAAGGCAAGGTTAACGGAAGGAACGGCACGGCAAGGGGAAACAAGGCTAAGGCACGGCAACGCACGGCTAGGCAATGCAGGGCAAGGCAAGGAAATGGTAACGCAAGGCAAGGCACGATTTGGGGAGGCAAGGCTAATGCACGACAACGCAAGGCTAGGCAGTGCACGGCTAGGCAAGGAAAGAGTAACGGAAGGAAAGGAAGGCAAGGCAAAGCAAGGCAAGGCAAGTGTAACAAAAGGCAAGGCACGGCAAGGGGAAACAAGGCTAAGGAACGGCAACGCACGGCTAGGCAATGCACGGCCAGGCAAGGAAAGGGTAACGCAAGGCAAGGCACGGTAAGGCAAGACAAGGCTAATGCACGACAACGCACGGCTAGGCAATGCATGTCAAGGCAAGGAAAGGGTAACGCAAGGCAAGGCACGATTTGGGAAGGCAAGGCTAATGCACGACATCGCAAGGCTAGGCAGTGCACGGCTAGGCAAGGAAAAAGAAACGGAAGGAAAGGAAGGCAAGGCAAAGCATGGCAAGGCAAGTGTAACAACAGGCACGGCACGGCCAGGGGAAACAAGGCTAAGGCACGACAACGCAAGGCTAGGCAATGCACGGAAGGCAAGCAAAGAGTAACGGAAGGCAAGGAATGCAAATGAAAGCAGGGGAAGGCAAGGGTAACGAAAGGAACGGCACGGTAAGGGGAAACAAGGCTAAGGCACGACAACACAGGGCTAGGCAATGCAGGGCAAGGCAAGGAAAGGGTAACGCAAGGCAAGGCACGGTTTGGGGAGGCAAGGCTAATGCACGACAACACAAGGCTAGGCAATGAACGGAAGGCAAGCAAAGAGTAACGGAAGGCAAGGAAGGCAAGGGAAAGCAAGGCAAGGCAAGTGTAACCAAAGGCACGGCCACGGCAAGGGGAAACAAGGCTAAGGCACGGCAACGCAAGGCTAGGCAATGCACGGCAAGGCAAGGAAAGGGTAACGCAAGGCAAGGCACGGTTAGGCGAGGCATGGCTAAGGCTCGACAACGCAAGGCTAGGCAATGCACGGAAGGCAAGCAAAGAGTAACGGAAGGCAAGGAATGCAACGCAAAGCAAGGCAACGCAAACAAGGCTATGGCAAGGTGAAAAAAGGCTCAGGCACGACAACGCAAGGCTAGGCAATGCACGGAAGGCAAGCAAAGAGTAACGGAATGGAAGGAAGGCAAGGCAAAGCAAGGCAAAGCAAGCAAGGCTATGGCAAGGTGAAACAAGGCTAAGGCACCACAACGCACGGCTAAGCAATGCACGGCCAGCCAAGGAAAAGGTAACGCAAGGCAAGGCACTGTGAGGCAAGGCAAGGCTAATGCACGACAGCGCAAGGCTAGGCAATGCACGGAAGGCAAGCAAAGAGTAACGGAAACCAAGGAAGGCAAGGGAAAGCAAGGCAAGGCAAGGGTAACGGAAGGAACGGCATGGCAAGGGGAAACACGGCTAAGGCACGACAACGCACGGCTAGGCAATGCACGGCAAGGCAAGGCAAGGGTAACACCAGGCAAGGCACGGTCAGGCAAGGCAAGGCTAATGCACGACAAGGCAAGGCTAGGCAGTGCACGGCAAGGCAAGGAAAGGGTAACGCAAGGCAAGGCACTGTCAGGCGAGGCAAGGCTAAGGCACGACAACGCAAGGCTAGGCAATGCACGGAAGGAAAGCAAAGAGTAACGGAAGGCAAGGAAAGCAAGGGAAAGCAAGGCAAGGCAAGGGTAACGGAAGGAACGGCACGGCAAGGGGAAACAAGGCTAAGGCACGACAACGCACGGATAGGCAACGCACGGCAAGGCAAGGCAAGGGTAACACCAGGCAAGGCACGGTCAGGCAAGGCAAGGCTAATGCACGACAAGGCAAGGCTAGGCAGTGCACGGCAAGGCAAGGAAAGGGTAACGCAAGGGAAGGCACTGTCAGGCGAGGCAAGGCTAAGGCACGACAACGCAAGGCTAGGCAATGCACGGAAGGAAAGCAAAGAGTAACGGAAGGTAAGGAAAGGAAGGGAAAGCAAGGCAAGGCAAGGGTAACGGAAGGAACGGCACGGCAAGGGGAAACAAGGCTAAGGCACGACAACACAGGGCTAGGCAATGCAGGGCAAGGCAAGGAAAGGGTAACGCAAGGCAAGGCACGGTTCGGGGAGGCAAGGCTAATGCACGACAACGCAAGGATAGGCAATGCAAGGAAGGCAAGCAAAGAGTAACGGAAGGCAAGGAATGCAAGGCAAAGCAAGGCAACGCAAGCAAGGCTATGGCAAGGTGAAAAAAGGCTAAGGCACGACCACGCAAGGATAGGCAATGCACGGAAGGCAAGCAAAGAGTAACGGAAGGCAAGGAAGGCAAGGGAAACAAAGGCAAGGGAAGGGTAACGGAAGGAATGGCTCGGCAAGGGGAAACAAGGCTAAGGCACGGCAACGCAGGGCTAGGCAATGCACGGCAAGGCAAGGAAAGGGTAACGCAAGGCAAGGCACTGTCAGGCGAGGCAAAACTAATGCACGACATCGCAAGGCTAGGCAGTGCACGGCTAGGCAAGGAAAGAGTAACGGAAGGAAAGGAAGGCAAGGCAAAGCATGGCAAGGAAAGTGTAACAATAGGCACGGCACGGCAATGGGAAACAAGGCTAAGGCACGACAACGCAAGGCTAGGCAATGCACGGAAGGCAAGCAAAGAGTAACGGAAGGCAAGGAATGCAAAGGAAAGCAGGGGAAGGCAAGGTTAACGAAAGGAACGGCACGATAAGGGGAAACAAGGCTAAGGCACGACAACACGCTGCTAGGCAATGCAGGGCAAGGCAAGGAAAGGGTAACGCAATGCAAGGCACGGTTTGGGGATTCAAGGCGAATGCACGACAACGCAAGGCTAGGCAATGCACGGAAGGCAAGCAAAGAGTAACGGAAGGCAAGGAAGGCAAGGCAAAGCAAGGCAACGCAAGCAAGGCTATGGCAAGGTGAAAAAAGGCTAAGACACGACAACGCAAGGCTAGGCAATGCACGGAAGGCAAGCAAAGAGTAACGGAAGGCCAGGAAGGCAAGGGAAAGCAAGGCAAGGCAAGTGTAACCAAAGGCACGGCCACGGCAAGGGGAAACAAGGCTAAGGCACGGCAACGCAAGGCTAGGCAATGCACGGCAAGGCAAGGAAAGGGTAACGCAAGGCAAGGCACGGTTAGGCGAGGCATGGCTAAGGCTCGACAACGCAAGGCTAGGCAATGCACGGAAGGCAAGCAAAGAGTAACGGAAGGCAAGGAAGGCAAGGGAAAGCAAGGCAAGGCAAATGTAACCAAAGGCACGGCCACGGCAAGGGGAAACAAGGCTAAGGCACGGCAACGCAAGGCTAGGCAATGCACGGCAAGGCAAGGAAAGGGTAACGCAAGGCAAGGCACGGTTAGGCGAGGCATGGCCAAGGCTCGACAACGCAAGGCTAGGCAATGCACGGAAGGCAAGCAAAGCGTAACGGAAGGCAAGGAATGCAACGCAAAGCAAGGCAACGCAAACAAGGCTATGGCAAGGTGAAAAAAGGCTCAGGCACGACAACGCAAGTATAGGCAATGCACGGAAGGCAAGCAAAGAGTAACGGAATGGAAGGAAAGCAAGGCAAAGCAAGGCAAAGCAAGCAAGGCTATGGCAAGGTGAAACAAGGCTAAGGCACCACAACGCACGGCTAGGCAATGCACGGCCAGCCAAGGAAAAGGTAACGCAAGTCAAGGAACTGTGAGGCAAGGCAAGGCTAATGCACGACAGCGCAAGGCTAGGCAATGCACGGAAGGCAAGCAAAGAGTAACGGAAACCAAGGAAGGCAAGGGAAAGCAAGGCAAGGCAAGGGTAACGGAAGGAACGGCACGGCAAGGGGAAACACGGCTAAGGCACGACAACGCACGGCTAGGCAATGCACGGCAAGGCAAGGCAAGGGTAACACCAGGCAAGGCACGGTCAGGCAAGGCAAGGCTAATGCACGACAAGGCAAGGCTAGGCAGTGCACGGCAAGGCAAGGAAAGGGTAACGCAAGGCAAGGCACTGTCAGGCGAGGCAAGGCTAAGGCACGACAACGCAAGGCTAGGCAATGCACGGAAGGAAAGCAAAGAGTAACGGAAGGCAAGGAAAGCAAGGGAAAGCAAGGCAAGGCAAGGGTAACGGAAGGAACGGCACGGCAAGGGGAAACAAGGCTAAGGCACGACAACGCACGGATAGGCAACGCACGGCAAGGCAAGGCAAGGGTAACACCAGGCAAGGCACGGTCAGGCAAGGCAAGGCTAATGCACGACAAGGCAAGGCTAGGCAGTGCACGGCAAGGCAAGGAAAGGGTAACGCAAGGGAAGGCACTGTCAGGCGAGGCAAGGCTAAGGCACGACAACGCAAGGCTAGGCAATGCACGGAAGGAAAGCAAAGAGTAACGGAAGGCAAGGAAAGGAAGGGAAAGCAAGGCAAGGCAAGGGTAACGGAAGGAACGGCACGGCAAGGGGAAACAAGGCTAAGGCACGACAACACAGGGCTAGGCAATGCAGGGCAAGGCAAGGAAAGGGTAACGCAAGGCAAGGCACGGTTTGGGGAGGCAAGGCTAATGCACGACAACGCAAGGATAGGCAATGCAAGGAAGGCAAGCAAAGAGTAACGGAAGGCAAGGAATGCAAGGCAAAGCAAGGCAACGCAAGCAAGGCTATGGCAAGGTGAAAAAAGGCTAAGGCACGACCACGCAAGGATAGGCAATGCACGGAAGGCAAGCAAAGTGTAACGGAAGGCAAGGAAGGCAAGGGAAACAAAGGCAAGTGAAGGGTAACGGAAGGAATGGCTCGGCAAGGGGAAACAAGGCTAAGGCACGGCAACGCAGGGCTAGGCAATGCACGGCAAGGCAAGGAAAGGGTAACGCAAGGCAAGGCACTGTCAGGCGAGGCAAAACTAATGCACGACATCGCAAGGCTAGGCAGTGCACGGCTAGGCAAGGAAAGAGTAACGGAAGGAAAGGAAGGCAAGGCAAAGCATGGCAAGGCAAGTGTAACAATAGGCACGGCACGGCAATGGGAAACAAGGCTAAGGCACGACAACGCAAGGCTAGGCAATGCACGGAAGGCAAGCAAAGAGTAACGGAAGGCAAGGAATGCAAAGGAAAGCAGGGGAAGGCAAGGTTAACGAAAGGAACGGCACGATAAGGGGAAACAAGGCTAAGCCACGACAACACGCTGCTAGGCAATGCAGGGCAAGGCAAGGAAAGGGTAACGCAATGCAAGGCACGGTTTGGGGATTCAAGGCGAATGCACGACAACGCAAGGCTAGGCAGTGCACGGCTAGGCAAGGAAAGAGTAACGGAAGGAAAGGAAGGCAAGGCAAAGCAAGGCAAGGCAAGTGTAACAAAAGGCAAGGCACGGCAAGGGGAAACAAGGCTAAGGAACGGCAACGCAGGGCTAGGCAATGCACGGCAAGGCAAGGAAAGGGTAATGCAAGGCAAGGCACGGTCAGGCGAGGCAAGGGTAATGCACGACAACGCAAGGCTACGCAGTGCACGGATAGGCAAGCAAAGAGTAATGGAAGGAAAGGAATGCAAGGCAAAGCAAGGCAAGGCAAGTGTAACAATAGGCACGGCACGGCAAGGGGAAACAAGGCTAAGGCACGACAACTCAACGCTAGGCAATGCACGGAATGCAAGCAAATAGTAACGGAAGACAAGGAATGCAAAGGAAAGCAGGGGAAGGCAAGGGTAACGAAAGGAACGGCACGATAAGGGGAAACAAGGCTAAGGCACGACAACACGCTGCTAGGCAATGCAGGGCAAGGCAAGGAAAGGGTAACTCAAGGCAAGGCACGGTTTGGGGAGGCAAGGCTAATGCACGACAACGCAAGGCTAGGCAATGCACGGAAGGCAAGAGTAACGGAAGGCAAGGAAGGCAAGGCAAAGCAAGGCAACGCAAGCAAGGCTATGGCAAGGTGAAAAAAGGCTAAGACACGACAACGCAAGGCTAGGCAATGCACGGAAGGCAAGCAAAGAGTAACGGAAGGCAAGGAAGGCAAGGGAAAGCAAGGCAAGGCAAGGGTAACGGAAAGAACGGCACGGTAAGGGGAAACAAAGCTAAGGCACGACAATGCAGGGCTAGGCAATGCACGGCAAGGCAAGGAAAGGGTAACGCAAGGCAAGGCACGGTCAGGCGAGGCAAGGCTGAGGCACGACAAGGTAAGGCTAGGCAATGCACGGAAGGCAAGCAAGAGTAACGGAAGGCAAGGAAGGCAAGGGAAAGCAAGGCAAGGCAATGGTAACGGAAGGAACGGCACGGCAAGGGGAAACAAGGCTAAGGCACGACAACGCACGGCTAGGCAATGCACTGCAAGGCAAGGAAAGGGTAACGCAAGGCAAGGCACGGTGAGGCAAGTCAAGGCTGATGCACGACAACGCACGGCTAGGCAATTCACGGCAAGGCAAGGAAAGGGTAACGCAAGGCAAGGCACGGTCAGGCGAGGCAAGGCTAAGGCACGACAACGCAAGGCTAGGCAATGCACGGAAGGCAAGCAAAGAGTAACGGAAGGCAAATAATGCAAGGGAAAGAAGGGGAAGGCAAGGGTAACGAAAGGAACGGCACGGTAAGGGGAAACAAGGCTAAGGCACGACAACACAGGGCTAGGCAATGCAGGGCAAGGCAAGGTAAGGGTAACGCAAGGCAAGGCACGGTCAGGCGAGGCAAGGCTAAGGCACGACAACGCAAGGCTAGGCAATGCACGGAAGGCAAGAAAAGAGTAACGGAAC